>NW_027192167.1:0-7940 GCF_041956525.1 Rhizomucor pusillus | reverse complement strand
TGAGAATGCGACATCGATTCCACTGGAGAGCGAAATTATTTTCTGGAAATAATGTAATTCGAGGAGAGAGGTTCGAACTACCGTTGATGAAGTACAAGGAAATGCATAGATCAATAGAAATAGCATCATTACCAGCATAGATACATCGTAGCTGGTAGATAAAGGCTACAAGGATATAAAGTTACCACAAATTATGAGAATACTTATTATAGCGTCTTCCACGAAATGTTTCCACTTTATTCTACAATCTTTGGATAAATTGTGCCGTTCAGTTCACGTTGAGCAATACAGTGTAAAACCAACGATATATCCAGGAACCACCACGAGGAGGCGGCACGGTCAAATACTCATTATCCTCATTTGTACGTTGATACGTCGTTAATTTGCTTGACTTCTCAGTTTTGCTCTAGCTTTCTAATTGCCACATCTTAACATTGTTGCTCCTGTCTGTTTAGGAGAGAGACAAAAGGATGGGTAGAACAATTATTATATTCAAAATGGATTTATCATATTTTACGTTTATTTCATTCATTCCTAGGCACTTTGGCCTGTTCCGGCTCCTTGAGCATAGGCTCCATCTCTTTTTCTTCGTCTGGATTCAGTCTTGACCAACGTTTCGAAGGTTTGCCGCGCCGGCGGGACATGGCACTTTCTCTGCGCTCCAGGTCTTCGGCGCCGCTTGGAACTAGCAACGACTCTTCACAACCACTGGAGCTGTATCGGTCATACTCTGCTTTTTCTGAAGAGAACGGATCCTTCATGCGGACTGCTGCTGGCGGAGGCGACGGAGGAGTATACTCGTTTTCGGGATCTTGCGCAGTCAAATCGAGCGGGTGCACGGCTGGGACACCAGAGGATGAAGAGGCAGCACTTGATTTTTGCGGAGAAGATGCAGTTTGACTCTCCTTTGCCTGTCGTTGCTGTTGCTTTTTGGCAGCTTCGCGACGCTTGCATATTTCTGCGTACAATTTCTGCCTTTGTTTATACATTTCGTTTTGAATACGTTCCTGCTCCTGTGCTTCTGAGTACGACGGAGGTGGCGAATGATCGTAATGCTGGCCTGCGTTTTCATCTATTGTCGCTGCTGCTGCTTCTTCATGCTTGTTTCTGCGTTTTTTATCTTTCTTCTTCTTCTTTCGGCTAGGTTGCCTGTGAGTTGTGACTACAATCGGTTTCTCGTCGGGCCAGTGGTTTTCATCGTCCACAAATCCACTCTGCACATCATCCATTCTGTGCTTTGCTTTGTAGAGATGTCGGTAGTATTTGCGAATAATAAACATTGAAAGAACCTGTCGTTATTGCGCCCCAGTAAATAACCCTGTTAGAGCGGCACATTGATAACTGACAGCGGATACGACCACTTCATTTCGCTTACCGAGCTAGCGCTGTATACGGCCCAAGTAAGCACTCGTTCAAGTGCAAAACGAGCCCATTTTGAATTGCATTCAGATAACAGTCGTTGTGTTTCTGGGTCGTCTTCCCTCTGAATCGACCACCAAAACAGGGCATCTGCTCCTCGATTGACGCATCTATCCAAAAGAGTCTGCCGATACAGTGTGAAAAGTAGGACAACGTGGACTACACCACATGCGATCTGGATGGTGGAGAGAATAACGAGTCCTATAACATATGCTTTGACACCTGGATACCAGTTCTATAGCACGTCGCAATCTTGATTACTATTTTACTTCCTGCAATCCGCAAATTCTGCCTTACCGCAGCTGTGACCATAATGCCAAAAATACTCCATACACTAATCAATCCAGTTAAAGACAGATAGGTATAGAAGTCGCCAAAATGCATATTGTATAGCCACTCTGAGAATGATCAATAAGTCTTATGTAAGTTCCCCAATCAAAGGATGTATATATGTATCAAAATAAAGCGGTACTTGCCAGGAAAATATGCCAAGTCTAATCCCATCAAAGCTACACCCATCGACTAACGGAAAGTCAGATATTTTGCAACTACTATCTCATCAGATTTCATTTACCAAAAGGTTGCATTCTGCAAGTAGAGTCCACCAGCGCAGTGAGACTTTTCTCAACCATGATCCTAGCTTCGACAAGAACATGAAGAGTGGAAAGAGAGAGGCAACAACCGTTGCAAGTAAAGTTGTCTATTGTCCGCAGAAAAATGTAGAAACTGACACAACCCTTGACTTTTTGGTTTTTATTTAATTCATATCAATCCCCCTTGCATATCGATATCCCATGAGTTATTGATCTAAGCTAATATATCCTTCACGACGTTGCTTCCACCATCGCCAGCCATAATAGGCTGCTGCGGCAAGCACAGCTGCGGCAAGAAGGACGCCTGCAACGATCAAAAGGACTTGCCACCACGCGAGACCTTGACCACCGCCGCTTTGATCCAAAGGAAGTAATACATGATCAATCTCAATTACACCGCCGCCGTGGCTAGCTCGGCCCAAGTTAAGGACATCTGCTTTAGCGTTGTCGCCTTTGACATGCACGGTGTATCCATTATCGACCTTGGTAATAACGACTGTATTTGTATCCTCATCATCCAGAATGGATTGGAACTCGGTTCCATCCTTTGAGATTTCTTCCGGTAGCTGCTTGTTATCATCCAACATTGCTGCCATCGGTGCTTCAACGTACATGCGCGGAAGCGATACGGGAAGGATATGCAACTTGGCAATACGCAGTAATTGCTCCGGTTCGTTCAATAGCTGCGAGACATTAAGTTTTGCAAAGGCACGGTCGTTAGGTGCAAGAACAGTGTACCTTTGCTTGATATCCAAGCTATCAAGAATATCTTGTGTCAAGTTTGTCCTTGCGATCAAATTCAGAAGAGTATTTGTGTTCTCGGCTGTCAACAAGTCGCGGTTGGTGACCTTGACGTTGCTTGGAAGTTGAACACGGTCGACCTTGTGGATAACACCGTTGGAAACCAAAATGTCAGACTTTTTTACTTTTCCAATAACCGAACGGTCGCTTCCATCAGCTGCTCCGGTACCACGCAACAATAGATCGCCGTGCTTTGTCTTATTCACATTGATTTCCGGTCCAGCAAGTGTCGGGGCTCGATGTTCGCCTTCGGATGTAGTGTTTACATAAAACAAATCTTGGACAGCATGGAATTTGACGACATTTGCTAGCTTTTCTTGCGCGGTCGGTTGTAGCAAATGCTTTGTCAAGATACCCAATCGAGCGAATGCTCGATTTGTTGGGGCAAACAAGGTGATACCTTCCGCATCCTGGACATCCTCAGCAGCTCCAGAAGCGTACAATGTAGCCACAAAAGTGGACAGATCCAGATCCAAGGGAAGCCTTGCCAATGGATCACGTGGCAGTATGACCGGTCGTGAAACTGGATACACAATATTCTTGCCAACGGAAACTAGAGCAAATGATTAGATATGATGCAATCTGTGATATACTTGATAAACGTACCTGGATCGCGGATCATGGCTGCGCGGTCAAACTGGATAGATTTCTTGCCTTTAGATAAGCGATTCATTGTGACACGCTGATCCTGGTCAGTCACGTGCACGCGGATAAATTGCTTTGCATTACTGCCGAGACGATCGGAGGACTCTGTCTTCAGCAGATCGCCATCCTTCAGATCGTCCATGGTAAACTTGTCTCGAATAAAGTGGTACTGGAGCCAAGACTTGATTTGCCTGTGAGGAATTTCATCTTCATCCAAAGCGGCGTCGGGTGGAGCGAGAATCGTATGCTCACTGCTGTCTTTGTCAAAGTATGATTCGAGTCCATACTCCTCGCAAAGCGACACAAACTTGGTTGCATTCATGCCGATCAGGACTTTGCGCACATCAAGTTTCAAAAAGTCTCTGTTTTTGGGCAGTATAGAGCGTTCCAGGACGTGAATGACACCGTTGGATGCCAAAATATCGCTTTTAACAATCTTAACATCGTTGATAAAGATTTGATCTTTCTTGTCGACAACAACGTTGAGCTCCTCGCCTTCGAGGGATTTAAATTTGGTCTTTCCAGACGGGAAATCTTTGCTGTACACTGTTTGCTCGAGTATTTGATGTTTGAGAATTCTGCCGAGATCGTCCTTGGCGAGGCTGTGATTCAAGTATGCCTTTTCCACATCGTCCAATCCTTCCAGTACGTCCTTGGTGACGAATACTGTGTATCCGGCTCCGCGACGAAGCTCGTCACTCAATTGTGCCTTTTCTGCCAAGCGTGAGAATTGAGCAAAATCATCGTTATCTTCAGACAAGGTCCTTCCCAAGTCGACAGGGGGATGGAGCAAATGGTCAATTGCATGAATAATTCCGTTGTCTGCTTCAATATCTCCATCGATGATCTTGGACTCTTGGCCTAGTATCCAATCCCTGCGTTGCTTTGTCACCTTGACCATCTGTGGGTTTGCACCACGCTCGTAACGGGTTGCAAACAACTCGCCATCGTGCAGCTCGCTGGTTTTGACGGCATTCGGGAGGATATGATACAATAGTTGCGCACGATCAACTTTTTGACCAAACAAAGTATATGTCCATTCATCCTCTTTACGCTTCTCAAAGGCATTGTTGATCGGTGCAAAGATTGACGCCGTCTTTAAATCCTTGAGATCGCGTGCGAGGTCAGTGCGTTTCAAATGTTCCACAAGAATGCTGAATCGGTCATCAAATTCGAGTGTCTCCAAGACTGATTTCGCGCTTGTTACCAGCGGCCAGAGCAAGCAAGTCAGACTAAATATCAATTGTATCTTCATCAACGTAAAATATTGTGTACGGTATGAAAAGAGAAGAAAGAGAATTAAAAAAAAATGCTTGGCGCGCCTATAATTTAAGGCAGTCTACTTGATCGCTCTCCGAATAACATTTAAACGTTTTGCATGGGTTGCAATAATTCAGGATGGAAACCCCTGTTTTTACGTCCAAATTATACAAGTCATCGAGTCATTCGCTACTAGACGCTGGTTCAATGAGCATAACAATGCAAAGTCGTCACTATGGCGTTAAGCATGGGTATGCCAATCGAAGATCGATCCTATAGTATTGACAACTGAGTCAAAGAAAGAGAACAATCTTCCAGGCTCACAGTTGTGGACAGTCTGGACCGGATAAGTGTCTGATAGCAGCACAGTCTACTGTTCTTGCGGGAAAGCCGTTACAGTGACCTTCAATGTGCAATTGCCCAATTCTGCAACCTAGATAACCATATTTTTCATCCGATTGAATCACGTTTCGAACAGGCGACTATGTTGCGTAGGACAGGATTGCAAGTTATTGGAGATCCGGGATAGGTACCACGATTCACTTGGTCGAGTGATCAGTGTGCTGTGCTGGTTTTATGTTTATGCCACGCCGAAAAGGTTTATTCTGTGCCATTATTTACTTGGAGATGCAGCCATCAGTTTGTTGATTCAGAATTCTGTGATAGTATACGAACCAATGGATAATATTGTTTAGGCTGCATGACTTGAGACAAGAAGGGTAGAAAGAAACGCTGAAGTATCCGATAAGCATCTTTTCATAGGTCTTTGGGAGGCCAGTGCACTCGAGGCCACAGGGGCATGCAAAATGTAGGAAAATTTTTACAGCGCAAGGCCTATTTGAGATGGCATCAGCGTAAAAATTAGCGTAGTTTTTTGCAGGATACGTATACACAATAAAAATGGTGAGTAGATGCACTATGCCTTTCTTCGGAAAACGCGGGACGGGCAAAAACTTAAATTCATGGACCGAGAGGGTCCAGGCAATCTACATACGTAAAACGTGTTTCTCGGCCCCTGCCTTGTAGGTCGGCTGAACCAGAATTAGAGTCATTGGGTAACGCTACTTGTTACTATTCGGGTTTACGCTCTCTGCGTAGCGGACGCTATGACACCAACCGTAAGCAATGGAGAATTTTTCGGACTGATAAACTTTACCATATACGATCCAACTACGAAAGAAAAAGTTTTTTGGACAAACTAACAGCAGTAGATCATATAAATACCTGCAATGTAAATCAACTCTTTTTTCACCAATTGACTCGACCATGGAGATCTCTGAGCATCCAATAGACCGCCAGCAAGGGCAGCAAGATCATCAATTGGCACGGGCGCAAAGAATTTATCAGCAGGTCTCCAAAATGGCACCCTATTTGCCCCCTCTCTTCGAGTCATTCTATATTCAATTGCTCTCTGGTATCAACGATAGTAACCTTGGTATCATTCTGCCGAGCATCAAGGCACACTATGGCCTTACACAGTACGTTGTATCCATCATTTTCCTATGCAATACATTCGGATATGTCGTTGGTAAGTGCATCTTTCCAGTATATGTTTTAGAATTTCCATACGAGCTCTGGTCTTATCTCTTTTATTTTCGTTAGCTGCATGCACAAACGGATATATGGTTAAGCGCTTTTCTCAATACAAAACAGCTTGGCTCGGTTCTTTTTCAATGCTACTGGGCTATCTCGTAGTGCTATTTGCGGTTCCATTCCCTGTTATGTGCGTCTTTATGGTCTTTGTGGGATATGGTATCGGCTTGACTCAATCGAGCTCCAACGTCGTATGTGGAGAGATGCCCAGAGGCACGCTAATGCTCTGCCTCCTTCATGGTTAGTTTGCATCCTGACGATCACGATCGTAGCGACCATCAAAACTGATAAGCTTCGATGTAATCTATTTAGCATTCTACGCCGCAGGCGGTCTCATCGGTCCCCTAATGGCGTCTGGTCTTCTACAAGCCAACAAGCCCTGGAACACTTCATATCAGATACTGTGCGGTCTCGCTGGACTCAACTGCATATCCATCTTCCTTTGTTTCCGCAAGCTGCGCATCCGAGCAGAAAGAGAAGCCGATGCAGCGGAGCAAGAAGCTATGCTGCAACAATCCTCTCCTGAAGAGCCTCGTAGTGGAGCTACGAGTGCAACTCTTACCATTGATGAAGAGAAGCAAGAGGTTACCAAGAAGCATTCTGAAAACATTCTGTGGCAAACCATCCGTCACCGTATCAACTATGTCGGCGCTGTCTTCCTGTTGTTCTACACCGGTACAGAAGTCACTATTGGTAACTGGGGATATACTTTCTTGATCAGCGCACGTAGCTCGGACACAGTAGCAATGGCACACATCATGTCTGGTTATTGGGCTGGTATTTGTGCCGGAAGACTCTTCCTTGGAGTTGTCACGCATCACTTTGGAGAAAAGCGCATGATTTACTGTTATCTCAGCATTATCGTTGGCATGATGGTGCTGCTTTGGCTCGTACCCTACGTTGGCGCCAATGCAACCGCTCTGGTGGTAACCGGTATTGCCCTTGGACCACTTTTCCCCACAACGGTCTCTGTGGCCAATAAATTGATACCCACGGATTTGTATGCATCGTCCGTGGGTGTCCTATCCGCCGTAAGTTATCAATCGTGATTCCAGCGATATTGAACTCGCTAACGCTTATGTCTTTGCTGCAATCACTTCTAGTTTGGAAGCGGAGGCTCCGCTCTTTTCCCTTACATTACCGGTGTCCTGATCGGATCACTAGGCGTACAAGCCATGCTTCCATTCTGTGTTGCCACGTCTTCGTTTATGCTCATAGCGTGGTTCTTCATTCCTGACCCCAACCATCACCAACGGACACCAAAGCAGATTATGAATGCTATTGCACAACGCTTGCCTGTAAAAGGCAAAAAATAATCCATCTTTTTTCCCTCTTCTCTAACATATACACATCCTGACATTTTTTGTACTCATCTATCATTTTCATATCTTGTACACTTTCTTAAACAATTCACGATTTCTTTTCCAAATATACAAGCGGACTTGCACAAATATAGTAGAGCGGCGGTAACCACTCAGGAAAATCATCTATCTAGTAGCTTTCCTTCTAAATCTCGATGGTATGACTCCAGTCTGGCATAGACTATTGAATATAATCCTGAAGTTCAGGACCGCAGCGAGATCCCTGTTCCATAACCTCCTAATGATTTTTTGCCATCTTGACAGCGTT
>NW_027192166.1:221246-247492 GCF_041956525.1 Rhizomucor pusillus | reverse complement strand
GCTAACAAGCTTTCGTCTTCCCTCGCTTCTCTCTTTTCAAATTTGGAGTCGCCCTTTCAAAAAGTCCTCGGGCCTTTCTTCAATTCTGGAAGTCGCGAAAGGGTCCGATCTACTTTTTCCCCGGATCTCGATCATGAATCAGGCAGAACGGTACATGTCCGAGGAAGATGTAGAGTATGAAGGACGATTCGCAGAGTACGATCCCGGAGCTGCCGAGAATCAGGAAGTAGAGGTACGCTGGAAAGCAAACTGTGAGTGTGTGTGTTAGAGAGAGAGAGAGCTCTTGCAGTAACAATGTTGCAATGATCAGGACGTTGTCGCGGACGATGTCTGGCAAGACGTGCCTTTGCTTGACTTCTGGGAAGCTGCGATACAGGGCTACAAGGTAGTGAAAGAAACAAGAAAGCATGTCATTGTTATCAGACACGCGTTATTAACCCGCAAGAACGTAGGACGTTCATGCAAGTAACGATTTTACAACGATACCGCGGATGATTCCTTTACCACCACCAGAGTCAGTGCAAAAATGGAATTCAGTGTCCTGCTTTCATGTCTAATAACCATACGGAAATAGGAAAAACCGTGGCACAGATGATGTGAGGACCAACACCAGTGACATACCCAGCGAAAATCCTCTACCAGAAGGAGAACAAGACCAAGACCAAGATGAAAATCATATGACAGGACAGGAATATAACGAGCTAGAAGGAGCAGAAGAGCAACAGCAAGAGCAGGAAGAGGAACAGGAGCAGGAGCAGGTCGAAGTTAAAGCAGATGAATACTACGAAGAAGACCAGGTACCGGAGAAACTAGTGGAAGAGGACAGCAGCAGCGGCAGCAGAATGCAACAGCAGCGAGTTCCAAAGTCCGGAGCAAAGAGGAAACGACAAAAGCTGGTAGAAGAAGAAGAAGAATATGAGTCCAACGACAACAACTATGATTTCTCTAACTATTACTATGGCCAACCAAGTTCCTACGACTATCCTTATCCACCTGCATACTTACCCCCTCCTACACCACAAGCACCACCTTCTTCTAGCGTCGACGCATTCTCCTGGCAACAGTCTCATTCACAGCCATACATCTCTCCACCCCCGCCGCCCGTCCCCCCCACGCCGTTCATGCCTGAGACTCCACCGTACCACGGCTCGCAATCAACACTGGGTGGACCTGGTTAGTATATCATTTTGCAAGGTTCGATTTTTCCAGGACTATCCACTAACCGTTAAAGTAGATGACGACGCATTATCGAAGGTTATCATGGCTTGGTATTACAGTGGGTACTATACCGGCTACTATCAGGTAATACATGTATATATCGCTACTGCAGCCATTGTAACAAGAACTCATACTGGATACCGCTAGGCACAACAAGGACGATAAACGACGCATATCTCCTACTATAAACCCATCCAATCGTTCCATTTGCATGTAACATTTTCAGATGTATGACAAATAACAACAACAAATATCTCGACTTCCAATTACTGTACTTCTGAATCCCGTCTTCCTTTTGTCTTCGATCGGTTTTTACGTTTTAACATGACTCGTTGAAAGTATACAATGCAAGAAAAAACAAGAATGATGGAAAACGTGGTACATATTAACAGAAGGCAAATTATTACCCGAATGCTTCGTCGACCCCGTAGTACGATGCTGCGGATTAGCTGCGGATCCGAATCGCTGGCTGCTGCGGCATCGCAGCAATTGGTAAAGCAAGCGGTACTTGAAAATCTTGTCCATTAAAAACTGCCATTGTCAAGTTTCTTTTGTTCCTTCAACATTCAGTTTGTTCATGGGCGGTGAGAACGCCATTGTTGAAAACGTGCCTGTAGAGACTAGTCAAAATGGAGTCCTACACGATTCACAGCAGCAGCAGTCTCGGCAGCAAAGTCAGCAGAACCGTAATAACAAAAGACGGAACAACAGACGCCGAGCCGAGAAACCCAAAGTAGACGCTGCCGCTGCAGACAAGTCGACAACGACAACGGCAGAGACCAAACAAGACAACAACAGCAGCAGTAGCAATAGCAGTGTTGATAATAACACACATGGCAGCAGCAAAAAGCAGCAGCCGGCTCCTGCTCAAAAGAAAAGCAGACGACCTCCGCCAACGAAGGAAACGAAAAAGGAGAACGACCAAGCTTCGACGTCTGCGACAGAGGAAAAGCGTCGACAGCCCAGACAGCACCCGCGGTTCACAAAGAACCGGGCTCAGGGCAAACTTACCGATGACTCGACGTCAACGACGCAAAAGAATGGCGAAAACAACAAGTCGAAAAAGGGCAAAGGTGTCAAGAAGCCTGTACCTGTCGAAGATTACAAGGATTTGTCAAGCGCCTTGACTCAGGGACTGAGGACATCGACATATGAGTGTATGGTGTGTTGGGACGTTATCCGTCCAGCACATGCTACTTGGGCGTGCGATTGTTGCTGGGCAGTTTTCCATTTGCCTTGCGTGACCAAGTGGGCTACGAGGTCGTTAGAAGGTAAAAACGAACTCTTATATTGGGAGGATAAACTGGAAAAAACTGACGTCCGGCTTTTAGATAAAGACACGAATAAACCTGTCACTCAATGGCGATGTCCTGGATGTCAATTCGCACGAACTTCCGTTCCCAAAGAATATTTTTGTTTTTGCGGCAAGGAGCAAAATCCAGAAGCAAACCGATACCTCACACCGCATACCTGTGGTCAGCTATGCCATCGACCACGCAGTTGCCCTCACAAATGTATATTGTAAGTTGCAAGAAAGAATTATTACAGTTTGTCGAATTCAATAATTACTCATACGTACAACGTATAGACCGTGCCATCCTGGACCCTGTCCGCCCTGCACTGCCATGGGTCCCGTGCAGACCTGTTTCTGTGGACAGCACACGAGACAGACGACTTGTGTAGAAACAGACTACAACGTTCAAGCGTACACTTGCGGCGAAGTCTGTGGCGAGTTGCTTGGCTGTGAAAAACATTACTGCGCTGAACCTTGTCATCCTGGTCTGTGCCCACCGTGCCCGACCAAGGAAGAACAATCTTGTTTCTGTGGAAAGGAGAGCAAGGCTACACCGTGTGGGTCTGGAAGAGCTGTCCGCAGCGCGGATCGGATCGCATTTTATGCCTGTGAAAACAAGTGTAAAAGGTAAGAAGACCGATAGCAGAGAAGGAAGAGGAGACAGACCTTAAACTTTATGTGATCAGACCGTTTGCCTGTGGTCAACATTTTTGCCAAAAGACGTGTCACCCTCAAGACAACGACCCGGAAACGTGTCCGTTTGATCCACGACTAGTCGAGAAATGCCCCTGTGGATCGAGTAGCATCAAGGACCTGCTTGGTGGTAAACAACGGGAAACATGCGCGGATCCTATACCAACTTGCGAATCTACGTGCGGCAAAGCGCTTCCGTGCGGCCATAGCTGCAGCGTGAAATGTCACTTGGGCGACTGTCCACCGTGCTTGGAGCAAGTCCAAGTCCCTTGCCGCTGTGGCAACTCGAACTTCTCAGCGACCTGTTCCGACGTATGCAAAGAAGCGGGTGGCGATCCTCCACGTTGCAACAAAGTATGTCGATCTATGCGGAACTGTGGCAGACATCAGTGCAAAGTTGAGTGCTGCCCTGCATCGAAATCCAACAAGGGATCCCGACGAAACATACTACCACGTGAAGCTGAAAATGTGCACGAGTGTCCCGAAATATGCGGCCGCACATTATCGTGCGGCAAACATACGTGCCAAGAACGATGTCACAAGGGTAAATGCCAACCTTGTCTAGGTAAGTTTATTTGTCTTTGGCACTTATTTAAGAAAAGTATGTTAATAATGTTACCCTAAACAATTACAGAAGCTGTATTTGACGAAGTAACGTGTCACTGTGGACGTACACGACTTGACCCGCCTGTGCGATGCGGTACGCCTATGCCATCCTGCCCGCACCCATGCCAGCGGCCTGCTCCTTGTGGCCACGTTCGTCTACTTAATCACAACTGCCATCCGGATTTAGAACCGTGCCCGCCGTGTGCCATGCTAGTGACACGGACGTGCGTTTGTGGCAAAACAGAGCTTAAAAACGTGCCTTGCTACCGACAATCACCGCGCTGCGGGCGCACCTGCGACAAACTATTGCCGTGCGGCCATCATACTTGTATCAGATCGTGTCACGGTGGACCCTGCCTGCAAGAAGGTCAAGTGTGCACGCAACCTTGTCCTGGCAAACGTGAGAAATGCGGGCACCCGTGCAACAAATCGTGCCACAATGCTGCTGCAACAAAGTGCCCCGAAAACGAGCCGTGCCAGGCACCTGTCCGTGTAGCATGCCGCTGCGGTCAGAATTCACTGACAGTGTCGTGTAACGCAACCACAGACTCGCCCGGATCCAAACGTGAATTGGAATGCAACGATTTTTGCGCCAAGATAGAGCGTAACCGCAAGCTGGCGTTGGCGCTCGAGTTGGATAAGAAGGCTGATGAACTTGTTACACCGACGACGATGCTGTCAACGGACGATCTGGGATACTACGACGAGAGTTTGTGCAACTTTTTCCTGGAGAACAAGACGTTCTGCAAACAAATTGAGAAATTGCTTATCGACTTTGTCCAAGGCACAAAGCAGACTCTGCATTGCAAGCCGATGAAGAGAGCTTTCCGCCGATTTTTGCATCGCTACAGTATTCACTTTAACGTCGCTACCGAAGCAGTTGATCCGGAACCGTACCGCAGCGTCATTCTTCGCAAAGCATTGGGTCAGACTCGCATACCAGCCACGTTGCTTTCTGTTGCCGCACACTATCCAACGTTGAATCGACCTCCTCCGCAGACTGCAGCTACAGCTGAAAATGGTAACACTGATGAAAGCGCCCACCTAGGTGCAGCAGAAACACCAATGGATGCATTGCCCGTCACCAAGCTATCCAAGCATTCTGTCAATGCACTGCTTTTATCGAATCTCTCGTTTGGATTGATCAAGGAGGACCTGGATTTCGCGCTTGAGCAAGCGCTTGGCGATATCCCTTTTGCCTCTGAGTGGCGCGTTGATTTGGATGCCGTGGTGGTCACTCCACAATTATCCGATGACTTGGAGGTTGAAGCAAAGGAAGATACGATTTGGCGACTCAAAAAGATCGTTGCAGCCACTGTGATGGAGTTTGCTGCCAGAGTGGATTGTTGCTGGGTCGATCAGCACGGCAAGTTGACGTGGACAGAGGCCAAGGGTATCCTCGGAAATGATCCAGAAAATAACAAGGAACAAGAGAACAAAGTATCCTCGTCATCGTCATCGGTTAACATCTTCGACGCGCTTGCCGATCATGGCGAAGAACAAGAAGCTTAAACAATAATCCCACCACCACTACTATCATCATCCATCCACAACACATCACTTGATCGCGTTCACACTAGTTTTGACAGTTATATTATCCTGTCATAATGCCTCTTTTTCTCACTACTTGCAATACACTCGCTAGATTGTACATACACAACTTCCGAATAAAACTTGGGAAAATGAGAAAAAGAATGAGTTTTGGCTTGCCAATTGTTTTATTTCTGCTCTTGTAGATGCAGCGAATAAAACGGAGAAAATATAAAAAAGATTGGTCTTGTTATTGAATGGAATGGGCTCACACCGCATCTTCCTTCTTTTTTTCTTCTTCTGTACAGATGGGTTTGGTAGTGAGTGAGAGAGGGTGTAGATAAGATTAAGGGTGGAGCGTTGCGCGGGCGGTGGGTGGGGGTTGGGGCAGATGGACGATGACTTTTTTTTTTACTTTTGTTGTTCCTGTTGCTGTTGCTGCTGTTCCTTCTCCTGCTGGATTTTGGCAGCAACGACTTGGACTTTAGATGTTAACACCTGCTTGTCGTACATAAAGTGAGCGAGCTCGTGCAGTGGGATGGTATCGAGAAGACGGATGGTGATCTTGGGTGCGCCCTTGAAACCGGTCGCCTTGACAAGCGGGAAAAGAAGGTTACCCAGCTTCTGTTTCTTTTCATGCACGGCTAATCCTTCCAAGGATTGGAGGAACTTGTTGATATCATTGGCGGGTATCATCGTTTCTTGTTGTTGCTCGGCATTGCTGTTACCATTTGAAGAAACTTTTTCTACTTTGCTGCTGCCACCCTTGGATGCTGCTTGCTGTGCAGCAGGCGGCGGCGGTACAATAGGTATCGCTCGAGAAGGAGTCTTGCCGATATATTGTTGTTGTTGCAGTTGTTGTTGCAGTTGTTGTTGCTGTTGCTGTTTCGATGCTCCTGCTGTGCTGTTAGCAGATAAGTTGTTGCGTTTAGTGCGTTGCTCATCTTCCTCCTCTTCCATAAACAGCTCCAGCGCGCTTTTAGCCAGCTGGATCTTGGCTCGTAAAAAGTCTGGATTGAAAAGGCACAGGGATCGTTCCTTGCGCTTGAGAGTCAGCAACATGTCTGTAATATCATCGACATTGTCTTTTTCACCGCTCTTGATGATAGCTGCCATCATGCGCTGCTTTTGGATACTCGAGCTGGTTTCTGTGATAGCACTTGGTACAGATTCCTCCGAAGTGCGGCGTCTCAGTGTAGGCCGGCCTTGCGGTGTCATCTTGTATTGGTAGTGTTCGTTGTTATTGACAATGTTGTTACTTTTGGTGTTTTCATTTATTGCTGTTGTTTTCGCAGATAACCACGGGGTTGTCGTGTAGCTCGGCGGTGGCACGGAATTCGCGGCCGGTACCACGTTGCCGTTGACAACCATGGATTGCCGTGAGGCCTTTCGCTGCATATAGTGATTGCTATTGTTGTTGCCATTCTGTTTCGGGTTGTGGTACGCGGTCATCTACGTTGAATACTCATGTCAAAATCCAGGTTTATCTTTCAGGTTTTCTATATTTACACACCTTGTCTGGACCGTTGAAAGCTGCATGGAGGCCGTTGTTGATGACACGAGGGTTTTGCACCGATAAGCTCCGAGTCATTGGATACAACGGTGTCGTGAGTGGCACGGTGGAAGGCACAAACTCGCTTCCAACAAATGACGGGTGGTGGTGATGAGGTGGGGCAGGATGCTGATGAGGCATCGAGTAACGAGCTGTGTGAGCGGGCGTGAAAACCGCAGCGGATGGATTGAAAGAGTTGTGAAGTACAGTCGGCGGCGAGCTGCTCTTATCACTCCGAGGTTTCTTGGGCTCGTGGAAAGCAACCACGATAGGCTTTGACATTATATATTTGCCGTTCATCTCCCGGAGGGCTTGGAATGCTTCATCGGTGCGGCTGAAGCTTACGAATCCGAAGCCTTTGGACTGTTTTGTCTGCGGATTCTTCATAACCCGAGCGGAAATGATGCGGCCGAATGCGCGAAAATGGTTAAAGAGGTCAGAGCTCTTGACATTCAAGTCCAGATTTTTGATATACAGGTTCGAGTAATCCACAGAAACAGTTGATCCATTCTTGGTTTCGTGCTGCTATGCACTCGTTAGAAACACAAAAGCTACGGTCAATCTGTTGAGAAAATTTATACCTGGCCAGGTTGTGCAGCAGCAACCGCCTGAGTAGTAGAGCCCGTCAAATCCCCGGATTGCGGGCGCATTCTTTTGGAGACAAAGGGGAACACGTTGCTAGATAGATTAGAAAAGAAGAAAAAGAACGATGATCATGAGTGTCTGTGGTTGAGATATGCAGCAATAGTATATTTACATTAGGTTACCGCCGATGATCCTGTTATTCTGTAGGTAAAAAAAACGAACCTTAATTTTGTGTGGTTATGCATTTGACATGCGCGCGACTTACCATAGTTACGGCCTTATCTGCATCTTCTGATCGAAAGTACTGGACCAAAGCTGTGCCCTTGAACGTGGAGCCCTGCTCAACAATGATTTTGCACAGGCTCATGGGACCAAATGGCCGGAACAGGTCATAGAGCATTGAGTTTGTGGTGTATCCAGGCAAATTTTTGACATGAAGAATCCCAGATGCGGCCTCGGGTTCCTTTGTGTCCCCAGGAGGAAAGATTCGCAATTGTAGGCGTGCATCATGCTTGCCGAGTGCAGCCCCGTTGAAGAGAGTATATGCCCGATCAGCTGTAGATGGAAAAAAGCAGCAGTTTTTAGAACAACGCATTCGTGTTTGTCGATAGGCATAACTTACAAAGCTGCTTGCTTTGGAAGCGTATGTAACCATGGCCTGTATTTCTATCGATATGTACACTGACGCACAAGGTAAACAAGATTAGAGTCGCGCCGGAAAGCAGAGGAATGCAACCGGTGCTTGTATATATACTCACTCGACAGGGGCACAGCTGCTCACCATATCCTTTACATCGCTTTCCGAGACCGATGGTGGCACGGTATCTAGATAGAGCATCTCTGATACGAGGAAATCGGTCCCTGTGGCGGAGAATGGGTATGTCTGTGGGTGCAAGGCCATGGCGGCGGTAGCGTTCCTATGATTCGCGGTCATGGTAACCATGCTTTGACGTTTCTTTGGCAGTTTCACGATCGGTTTGTATTCGTATAACTCAGTCATGTCGCTGGCTGGTAGAGATCAATGTTCTTGCCTAACGCAGAGATAAATTAGAAGAAGAACAAGAAAGAAAGAAGCAGTCCGTGGCAACTCTGCAAGAAATCGAAAGAAAAAATTTGCCCCGCTTGTCATGCAACAACGATGCACCTTTAGCAGGGCAAGCACAGCAGGCAAAACAACAAAGGAAAAAGGGGCCAGTTGAATGCTTACCACACACCAGAAAATTGATAAACTATGCTGCTCGCTCTTGCTACTGTAAGGACGAGGTAAAAACGAGCAGTAGTTAGGAAAAAAAGGGGCAGGCGGCAAAAAATCAAAGCAAAGTTTTGGTGAGAAAACGTGCGATGTGACAAAAGTTATGAAAGAGAGAAAGAGAAAGGGGGGTGGCGGACTGGCAGCAGCAGCACCCACCAAAGAGACAACAGCAAAGCAAAAACTCGAATGCTGCTGCGTCAACGCGTCGGGGCATTAAAAGCGACCATGGGACCACCGCCTTGCAAAGTGAACAGGATCTGAACAGATTACGTTACGACGCCGGAAAAGCTGAAGTACCTAATCATCCAAGTCTGCTACTTTTGTATGCGCATTTTCCCTTTATCTTCTTTTTTTTTTTTTTTCTGATGCGGTACCGAAGCAGATACAGAAACGTATGAGGTCTGTTTCTTCGCTTCCCAAACTCTCATATGACTCGGGAGGCACTTGATTTTGATAGGCCATATGTACAATGCAGACAGGCGCCCTAGTTTAAGGCAACCGAAAGCCGAAGCACGATACATCATGGGGTCCTCCGCATCGGAAACCGTTCCATGCCATTAGATCGCAGAATATTGCCGACCGACCATGCATCGCCATCCCAACAATTGCGACTTGACGATCGCCGATGTACATATAATCTTCTCTGTTATCACTTTTCATCTCTCTTCGAATATTCATTCCATGAAGAAAAATAGTGCTACAGTGCTCCGTGTTTGAAAGAGCTTATTAGACCCGTGATGTCGTACAGACGCGTCCAATTTGCAGACCCACCACAAAGCTCGCTCTGTCGTCTTGTCGTCACACAACAACCTTCTTTTTTTTACGCGCTCTTCTCTCTTTGCTGCTACTGGTGCTCTACCCTCTCCCCTGACGGAACCGGGTCACATGGCATTGCAAAGTGTAAAAACGGAACATGACAATGTTTTACAACAATCTGACTCGCCGCTGGCCTTCTTTTGCCGAGCACCTCTATTCGCGCATCGAGATGCATAACACTTCCAGAAATCGGTAGCAACCAATCACTTGTGTTACCCAACCGGCGATCCCGGTTCCGGGCATTATTGCCACGCTGCTGCTGTCTTGTCTCTCTCTGCTCTTTTGACAGGTGCACTATTCTCTCCGCTTCTTCCCTGCTTTTACCTTGCATTGTCACGCAAACTTGTCTAGAAAAATCTAGACATCAAACGTTCGATATTGAATTTTCTGTGAACTATTACACAGTATGTTGAGAACTGACAACCGCCGTAGTTTAGCTCGAACGAAAAAAGCTGTTGTATAATCAGCATTCGCCTCAAAAGGTGGAAAAGCAGTTCGAAGAAAAGATAAAAGCAGAAATTCAAAATTCGCATTCAGAACGAGCGGGCTTTGGCTTGCTCCGGTTCCGAGATCAATCGTCTCTATCAAGGACACGTTTATTTCGTTGAGGAGGGCGCTGACTCTTGGAAATTTTCAGTTTAGGAGATTCCGTATCGTTGACAGTATCATTGACAATAAGAAAAGACGGCATTTTATCACCAATTTACGAGCACTTGTTGCTAACATTAAATTACTTCAAATAATGTGCGGCGAAGTAACAGTTGAAACAGCAACTCAACTGCGTATGCTACGATCGAGTGTGTCACGGAAGAGGATTAATAGACCGCGGAAGCAGCTGTCAGAAAGCTGGGATCGTTCATTGAAATAAAGCAGCAATGTCGCCATAAAGACATGTACGCGAACAATCAATCAGATGCAGCTGAGTGCAAAATTTTGGACTCTCATCTTGTCCCAGTCCGCTCATGCCGAAAATCCCTAACTCACATCAAGTAGCGTTGCAATATATTACGCGGTTGCTTCCGGGTTACCGTCTGCGGGAAAGGCACTTTGACACGGAGTCGTTTGTACATGTTCAGAATGGTTGACCATATATCTAATATTTGCTATCTTTTCGTTCCCTGTTGGAGCTATAGTTTTCACGTATACTGCTAATGACTTCCTTAATACTTCCACTGGAAATGACTAGTCATTCGTCTTGCATCTGCTGTTATGTAAAGTGCATAGGAAGCCAAGTCTTAGATATGCCATTCATGCTTAAATCAAAGTCTGTGCAACTTAACTGCAGAGGATAATATTATCACTGAGCAGAGTGGCATACTCCTCCAGGGTATTCTTTTCGAGTCCTCCCCCGCTGTCTTATGCCAAGCATTGCATTTCTCAATGGCATGGGCAAATGCAATAAATAAAGTACTACCTCTAATTACTCATAATATTATTCCTCCAACATACAACGGTAAGGTTTGGTGATCCCGTCTTGGCAATCGAGGAAGCTATTCCTTGCTTGGAACGACTTACAAATGACATGCCCTGACTTGAAAGAACCAAGCAATTTGTCCCTTTCCGCGGCAAAAGAAGAGCTTAACATGGCAGATATTTTTCAACCTTTTCTTTCACAGGGCAGGTTTGGGTGCCAACCTCCACCGAGATTTGGGATTTCCTACCTCCTCGTCGATACTCATAATCCTACAGCAGCAGCCGATGGAAGTGCTTTGAGGGTAACAAGAAAAGAGGTGCTCAAAGTAAGGTCACGTTTTCGATCAAGATAACTAAAAAAAGTGTCATACGGAGAAGATGCAGCAAAATCAGCAAGAGGCAACGTGGGTTTTATTTATGCTTACGTAATTTAACACCTTCGTTGAGACATGCATATTTGTTGTCGTGAGGGCATATTGCTGCTGTTTGCAGTGGTGGGGTTTGCAAGAGATGCAAAGTAATCCTTTTTTCATCCAGACACATTAGGTCCCTTTGGATTGTGCTAGGTGAGCGTGGAAAAGTTGAACGAAACTGGTTTCTATAGCACTCTATCGTCATTGGTTCCCAAGACAACGACAGGGCTCGACGTGCAACTCCGCCGTTGCGTTTTCCGGTTTGAGCGCGCTACGTTATAAAAAAATTTGTTCTTCCTTTTTTCATTTCTTGCTGGAAAGCGAGGAAAAAAAGGTATGTGCTTTTGTCCTTTATTCTATTTGGGGAGACCCTGTGTACAATTTATGCTGCCTCGTCCGAACCCCTTTTCTGGTGTACGTGTGTACAAAGAGAAAAGTCAGCTTCTGACGCCGCCCAGTTGTTGCATTCGCTTGATTTGACACATGGGTGTTGGCGATCCGATTAAAGCAAGGGAGGTGATTGTCGGACACCTCACTCGGCAATCCTGGCAGTTGATCACTGGTCTTCCCGAGTAATCTCTGCTCTTGCCGGCTTTACTGACCGTCAACTCGTTACATAGAGACTAACGACTCTCCGCTTCAATACCATGCAACCTTACTATCAACAAGGCTATCATGCTGCTGCCACCGCCGCCACACCCTATTCAAGCACGAGTTCCCCTGTCCCGCCTTCGTTGATGGGTCAGTCGCAGTCCTCTATCCTGGCTCCTCCTCTGTCTCAGCACGCATTCGGTGAGCTCCCGCCAGAGCAACGAGCAGCCGCTGCTGCTGCTGCTGCGGCACCGCCGGCACAACCGCAGAAACGTAAACAAGTCAAGAATGCATGCAGTAAGTTCTTTTCAGATAACGCCGGCTAAATTCGTTTAATTCCTAAATTTGGCGATTTTATATAGCCAATTGCCAAAAGGCCTGTAAAAAATGTGACGATGCAAGACCTTGCCCTCGGTGTATCAAGTACAACATTGCAGATACTTGTGTAAATTCCGTTCGAAAGGAACGGAAAAAGGGTGTCAAGCGTGGACCTTACAAGAGAAGACAAAAAGGTAAGTGTGTGAAACCGTGTAATTTATACAGACTAAACTAAATTAATTGTGATACACAGATGAAGATGGCACCGATACTCAAAAGGCAGGTACAACGAAATCCGCCTCTGCGATGGCGTCGCACCCTGCAATGGGTCAAACGCATATGGATCCCATGGCGCCGTATTCTAGCATGCGCCAACCAACGACGTATACATATGCAAACACACTAAGTGCTTACGGCCAAGGCTACGGCGATACGTACAACCCATACGCTGCTTATCAAGGCAAAGATCAGATGATGCCACATACGTACATGATTGCACCGAACGTGTATTCCTCCTTTGGCTATCCGATGCTCGTGCCAGGTGCTAGTGATAACCAGCAACAACAACAACAGCAGCAGCAATCACAGCAGCAACATCAGCCGCAAACTACTCAATCGTCACAACAAGCTTACACGCCGTCGCAGTCGTATAATTTGTCGTACTCGTCGCCTCAACCATCGCGCACAGTAAACGATCCTCTCACTCAACAGCAACAATCACATCAACCACAGCAGCAGCAGCAACATCAACAACCTGGTTCTCCTGCGCACGTGTATTACGCTCAACAACATCAGCAAACACAGCGACATCATCCTCAGCAGACATCACACTCCAATAGCCCACACATGTTAAAGCCTCACCCAATGACACCATTGCCAAGCACATCGACTTCTTCTAGCACGTCTACTCCTCCAGAACACGGTGAAGATGCAGATGCTACCCACTATGCCCGGCTGACGCAGCTCTGCTCTGCGGCTTTGGGTCAGAATGGGGATCATCCTGCCACTCCTCAATCGGATAGCAATCATTCATAATTGTATTTGTGCATTATGTTTTTCTTTTTCCTTCTGTAAATTGCAAAACTAGACAATGATGTAGCAAGATGTAGTTGTAATGAAGAGCGTATACTGTATACTCTCTTTCTCTATTGCGATAGGTCTATGGCCAACCGTAGGCTTCTATGGCTCGCATTGATAACTCGTATGCAGTAAATGTAGCACCAGCGGCAGGAATACTATTTAGAATTTGTTTAGAATTACTATAATATCGAGCGGATGCCTTTTGTGTTTTCCTTACCTTCTGATCACCGCTGGTCCTAATCCGGCCACAAGACCTTTTGCACCTTCTCTTGCTACGATCTGCTGCATTGTACTGGTAACGTATAATCCTCGGGGAGGAACAACTTGGTTCTGGACGACGGATTTTACGACATCGAGAGGATACGAAGTGAGCCAGTAAGCCATACCGCCGACGGCTCCTGAAATCATCAATTGCAAGACGGTAGCCTCACGTGCCTGGTCTTTCACCAGCAACCGCTTTGTTGCCTCAAATCCAGTGTAGAATCCAGCGTATGCAGGAATTTCTCGCAGAATGGTAGCATACATGCCTCGGAATAGACCGTTCGCTACACCGTCTTTCTGGATCAGATACTTTGCACAGTCGATGGGTCCTGTAAAGTAGCGGTGCGCTCCACCAGAGTGGCCGTACTGTGCCTGCAACTTGATTTTTAGCAGTTCGACAGGAGAGGCCAGGATGGAGTTGACAATGCCGGCGCCTGCGCCTGCAAGGGCAATTTTATCAAGCGACAAGACTTGTCCGGGATACTCTTGCATCGACTTTTTGATCGCAGAATTGGCTGCAAACAGCAGCGCGTTCACGGCACCAATACCGACCAGCGGGCTCGCCATGCCTTTCCAGTTTACTGTTAGATTCCCCAGCTCTCTTTCTCTGCCTCCTTTTGTCTCGACTTTTATACCTTTGTATAATGCAAAGAATCCTTCCTTCTTTATCGTCTGCCTTGCACAGTCCAGGGCTCCGTTAAATCGACTACTGTCAAGTTGAAGTCTGACTTTGATCGTATCTACATAACGATGTACGTTTAACAACTCACAAGCTTTCCTCCCTGTCACTGTCGTTTGGCTTACCGATAGGTTGGCCAACAAGTACATTTGCCATGCCGCTTATGCTACAACCAAGCAGTGTTGTGCGATCAGTTGCTGCTGACCCTTATCGTTTTCGCACGGGTCGGTCACTCACGTTCCGGCTACAAAGTCGGCTGCTGATGACGGGTGGTGCTTCTTGCCCTGATCGCTCGACATTGCGTACGTATGTATGTATACAGAAAAAGAGAACAAGAGAAAAAAAGAAGTTCGCGAGTGTCAAGGACGAGACATATTGCGTGATCCTTGTGCAACCGCAGGCTGTTCTGCTTCCCCGCGCAATCTGGTTCAGGTCCATGGAAAATATCGACCTTCCAAGTCGGAATGTTCCTCGCAAATTTTCGTTTCTGATGCAATGATGACATCTCAAGAAACCATGTATACAGGTTTTTATCCGTCGATATTGTCTTTCGACATAGACGACGCAAATGCTGATATTTTCGTTGTGTATTCTTATGGGATGTCGGCATTGAATATCCGTCGCGCGGAGCAACAAACTTTTGGTAACAAAGTTTGGACTTGGGATCGGCCAGTGGTCAGTCCTATTGATGTGCTGAACTCGGCACGTGACGTGAAAACCACGAACATGAATATGCGTTTTAGGACCCTGAGGTCTATTGCATTTCTTCCCAATCACGCACCCAAGTCATCAACTTTCTATTACGCCGCGCCATTGCATACTCACTCAATACCGATCCTGATATTTCCATGGAACGAGAACACTGACGCGCCTGCTCAGCTATTACAACGATCTTCACTATCATGAATACAGATCAGCGTATGGCCGTCAGTGACATAATCCAGAAGATACCATCAATCGACTTTCTTGGCCGCCTGTTTATCTCAAGAATGACTCGGTACAAGGTGATCAGTACATGCGCGGAAACACAATTTTATAATGACCACCCGAGGACCTTCAAATCCAGTCGCGTCCCTTTTGGCACCATTCGAGGTGAAATTATGGATGGTTGAGCTTGATAGCAACCTCTCCACTTGGCTGAACGGTGACTGGAAGCAGACGCTATTGCTGCGGCACTTCTGTGCTAGAGTCTTTAAAGGAATGGTTTTCATTGAAAAATTAAGGCCCTACTTGTAAACTGCGCAGAGATATATGGTCGACTCCCTTCGACAGATGCGCATCATAAAGGACAGCCTTGAAACGGAATGAAACTCCATTAACCTGCCTTCCTGGCGTGAACATACGGTATCCACATGTTGAATTACTTATATTAAAGGATAGCGACAACAGCAACAAACTGGTCTTGGAAATCAGAACTATGAATGCATTAATCACATCTTTCATATGAATTGATGTTGACGAGATACTCATCATTTGTGTATCCAGCTCAAATGGTTTTACACCAACTACGCAAAGCAACACAATTTTTGTGCAGACATTTGGGTTACAATCACATCAATCCGAATCAAATGATCCTCACCAGCGTCTTCTCGATCCTTTTGACCAGTATGCTCAGTTACGGCAACGTCGTTCAAAATTCCATCGATTATCCACTATTCTTTGCTGCCGTTCATCGTCCAAGTTCACGAATGATCTTCGTGCACGTCCACTTGTTATTTGGACCTTAGCAGATCATGACCAGCACGGTAGTGGGTAGTCAGACGGAAGGCTAGCATCTAGCCTATTCAGAAGCATTGTCTCTTCAGTTTGGGAAAAAGGGTTACCAAGCTACCATCGATCTGGAACTGGTTCAGGAGCTGTACACCCAATGGAAAGATCAGGTGCATCATGGAAAAAATCGAATTATTGTTTGCCTGGGACTGAACGACGCTGTGCGCACGATTGCCGGCGATCAAGCCAGAAAACGAATTATTGTTTATTTTGCTTCTCAAATATAATTGGCATATATCACTGGAGCAACCTGCAACAAGCAGTTTTAAAAGTTTAGCAGGAGAATGTTATGGCATGATCTTCAGTCGCTTATTCCTTGGAAGATACGTAAAGAGTTATTAGCAAAAGGAAATTGAGTCAGGTTTCCAAATTTATAGTTGTTAGTGGAGGCATGACAAAGGGCGTGATATCACCTGTTAATGTACATTATTACATGGTGGTTCGCTCTTTGCATCAAAGATGCGTCGAATATCGCGCGGCATATATGTGTGTACCGCGATAATGCTCGTAGCCAACGGAAAATGACTCTTTGTTTTAAAAATGCCGCTTTTTGCTTTTGCCAGATGAAAATATCTCATTGCATATTAAGACTGGATTTATGCAGTGAGTTGGGTCTGTCTGCGGCGATGTTCGCCACTAGGAGGAGAAAGCGTCAGACATTCTGTCAGTATATCCGGTACATCCTGTAGTGTATACAGCGCGCTTGATCTAAAAGCGATCCAAGGTTTGGACTGATTTGCTCTCGTCCAATTGAATCGACAAGAGCTATCTAGCATCGCATAAACGACCAAGTCTGGAACCTCGATCACTCTTGTTGATGATCTTATCTCTTGAATTTTTTTAGCAACTTTATGCACAGCTGTTTCTGCGTTGCACATGACCTGATTGAATTAAACTTTTTCCATTTTGCCAACTTGGCTTTCTTGTGTCCTACAACGAGTATGATGGTGATGATAAATTTACAACTATGACATATATAAATGGTATGGTAAGTATGGTATGGCGTTGCGCTTCTTTTGCGCGGTGCACCTTACGTAAACCACTTCGAACAAATGCCAAGTATAAAGCAACAAGTCTGGTAGTAGGTCCTCCTTAATTTCTGCCGTTCACCCTCCCTCTCTCCAAAATGAGCAGATTCACGACGTCATTAAACATGACAAAGGTAGACTGCTTTAAACACCGCAAGGACCATCGCAGTTCCCCCGTGAACTTTGAGAATTTGGGCGCGGAACCCCGTGAGACTCACGATTTCGTCATCCGGAGTAGCAGGGTCCTTTCTCTTTTGAGACCGTGCCCCCTTTGACTATGCCGCTTTCGGAACACACTGTAATCCGCCAGCATGTGTCCATTGATGAAGACCTTGACAACTGTAATTGAACAATGCACAGCACACCTAATTCACTTTTACTACTTGTAATATGAATACCTAGACACAGATGGCTCATACACACCTATGCTCATTCGTTAAGTTTAGCGACAAAGCAATGTCGTGAGTCACTCTGATTCATACTATTCAAGAGATGGTGGAGTTTCTGCTGAGATACCGAACATGCTATACCAGCCTTTGTGCATTCTGAAAGCACATGTCAGAACATGTCTGTGTTTGTTGACACTGGTGGGAATGGGCTGCATTTCACCGCTCGTCCATTGCCAGCAACAAACCACGGCAGCGATCCAGCAAAGGTACAAGTGTAAGGGTAAGTCGAGAAGAGAAAGATGATATAGATGCTTAAACAATAGAACATGTAATGAGCATAGCTGAGTAACCTTACCCAATAATAAACAGCAATCGTTTCAATGATGTTTTTGTGCAAAGATAAGAGCGATAAACGTGTGACCCTCAAGTGCTGGACAGGGCTGGAACATTACTGGCTGGCTGCGATCTTGCAGATCTGCAGCTCTTTTTTTCGACTTTTTCCCTACAAACACATAAACACCCACATCATCATATATAAATCTCCTCCTCCAAAATGTCCATGCTTAAATCGGTAGCTCCTGCTCTTTCTTCTTCCGTGCAGCGTCTGCATTCTGTCTCGTCCCATATATCCAGCTACTCTACTAGTACAACTACAACCATGGTTTCTGCATCAAAACAACAACCCGTCATCTCATTCATTGGCGGTGGCAACATGGCTGAGGCCATCCTTGGCGGTTTACACGCAAATGGCCATCCTGGCTCCCGGCTAAAGTACTCTGAACCTCTCGAGGAGCGTCGCAATTACATGAAGACCAAGTACCCCGAGCTTGTGAGCGCTCGAGACAATGAAGATGCCGTTGAAGGTGCAGACGTTGTTATCCTTGCTGTCAAACCCCAAGTCCTACGAGGAGTCATGACAAGTCTCTCACCGGCGCTCCTGCGCAACCAGTCTGTCCTCATCATCTCCATTGCAGCTGGTATCACAACCACCGATATGGTGCGATGGTTAAATGCTCCAAACGAGAATAATGTATCCATCATCCGATGCATGCCAAACACACCTGCGCTGATCGGTGAAGGTGCCATGGGTCTGTATGCTACGCAGCACGTCACCGAGGAACAGAGACGCTTGACGGAAAGCATCATGGGCGCCGTTTCAAAACAAGTATCCTGGGTACGCAAGGAGTCCCTTATTGACACTGTCACCGGCATCAGCGGAAGTGGTCCGGCATACTTTTTCCTCATCATGGAGGCTATGCGTAAGTTTTTGTTGAACTAAAATTATAAAGGTTTATTCTAGACTTAAGCTTACAAACAAATCTTATGAATCGTTACAGAGAACGCGGGCATTGCAGCCGGTCTTTCGCCTGAAGATGCAAAGGCGCTTACTCTGCAAACATGCGTGGGTGCTGCTCGCATGGCACAAGAATCTGAAGATGATCTCGCCACCCTGCGTCGAAAAGTAACATCGCCAAAGGGCACCACCGAAGCAGCTATCAAGTCTATGGAGGCTGATGGTATCCGCAAAGTCATGGAAAATGCCGTCTTGTCCGCTCAAAACCGAGGACGCCAGCTCGCTGAGGAGCTTGGCAGGGACTAGACATCATCCACGTGTCCATCTCTCCCCACACACCGTTTCTTACTTTGGTTTTTCTTGCCTTATTTGCTATATCCTATACCGTTTCTCTCTCTCCCCTCTCCCTGCTTCGTCATCCTTAACCCAACTACTCCCTCGCTCTTCCTCTCTTACCACGCAACAAAAATCACTATCACTAAACACAGACTCTATTAAAAAATAACCTGTGTAACCTTCCTCTTTGAGCGCCAAAATCCACGTTTGGAAAGCGGTTTCTCCTCTGTCATTGGTCGGTGGGGCCCTCAAATTCGAAAAAATCGCTGTGGAAGCACTTTTTTCTGGAGGCTATAGCGATTTGAGGGGGGTGGATCACCGGCTTTCTGACATAAAACTGTAGTTAATTAATTTATACATATTATCCACGCGTTGGATGGAAGAGTGTATACAAAATTAATGTTCACTTTTCGGAGTTTGGCAGACAGAACAGGCACCAATCTGAAGAATTCGACTTTGAAATTTTCGGGTGTTCAGCATCTGTATTCCCAAAATCCTTGGTGTCTTTGCGCGAAGCGCATGCGCGACGAAGGAGGGCCCGAGCCAAGCATTAAGGATAAGCATTGAATTCACCTTCCTGTATCCAGCCTTTGCATTCCCGAACCTCGCTGTTGTTTGGTGCGAAGCGCATCGCGACACCAGGAGCGCTAACACCAAATCAAAGAGTGGATTCCATCGAGCGGCGGTCCGAATAAACTGGGAATTCGACGGCGCCTGTGCTTGCAGTAGCGAAGCGGATGCAAACCG
Organism: Rhizomucor pusillus; assembly: GCF_041956525.1. NCBI lineage: Eukaryota > Fungi > Mucoromycota > Mucoromycetes > Mucorales > Lichtheimiaceae > Rhizomucor > Rhizomucor pusillus. The sequence continues at coordinate 227,627 of NW_027192166.1, read as the reverse complement.
CCGGAGAATGCAGGTTCATGAAGGCCAAGTGAGTAGCACAACGCCTCGAATTCACTGAAAATATTCCACAAACGTCGAATTACTTGAGCATAGGCTCATTTTGATAGTCGACTTTATGCATCGTCCTATTCTCACATCCGGATCCTTCTCGCCTACAATGCCTAATCTTAAGAATCTACGGCTCCGGAACCCAGACAAAGATGGCGAAGCTGCATGATACAGCGACAATTCAGACTTCCCTGTCCTCAATATCGACGAATCTTCAAAACCGCAAGTAATCAATAAGGTATATCCAATGACCTAGAGATATTATCCCTGCTATTAACAGTAAATCTGGAATTTCGATGGCGGATGCATAACCAGATTTTGCATGATTCGGAGTCTCGATGGCGGATGCAAATCCAGCGTTGGGAGAGGCACGCGAGTCTGCTTCGACATGATGCACTATCCAAAGTATACTTTTGAACACTTACGAAATAGGCTTAGAGGTAAGCACGTTCCGTGGAAGCTCCTGGAGGAAGATAGAAAGCTCCAAATAGCGCTGTACATACGGTACGACATAGAAGATTTGTAGACCTTACATGTTAATGGACCGGTTCACAAAAGATATTGTACAGTACTGTAAAACAACATTCGAAGTTCCGGATGTAAGCATTGGCTCTGATAACAGAAGATTTTTTGCTGAGATGCCTATAAAATGAGCAATCCCTGTATATTTCTTTCTGCTCTTCATCTTTTACAGAAATAATGAAGAGAAATGATATGGTAAGCTAGAACATCAAATCTTTTAAGATTGCAAACGATTGACCACCGTTGATGCAGATTAAAGCATGTTTATATATACCTCTTAACCGAATCATGCATGCAGCTTCTCTGCTCTCTGGCGTCTTCCCCTTGGCTCTGTGATCTCTTGCATGCTCTATACAAAATCCTACTCATATTCTATGGCGTGCGTGCGGCGTGACAGGTATTCTTTGCTTGCAAGTGCATATCATTCTATACAAACAAGTCTCCTCTCTGTATGTAGAAGCATCCCTCCGTTCCGGGTGATGCCTGCTGGTGCACCGCCCCTTCAAAAATGTATTTTTTATACATTGTCTTTTCCCCTTTGCCCGCGTCTGCCCTGCACCAACACGATGCGTGGTCCCCGCCAAGAGCGGGAAAACAATAAACTTGTTTCCATGTTGTATATTTATACTTTTTCCTTTTTCTCTAAAAGCAGACTCTCACTTTGCGACCAATCCTTTTTTTTCTTTTGCCGGCAACACGCGACTTCCTCTCGTGGACAGAAGAATTATGGGAATTTGTTTATCATTATTTCGTTAATTCACAAAGCACCAGGGGAGGTAGCAAAGTAATCGTTTCTAGCAGCATCGTGTTGCTGCTGCTGTTGTTGTCGCATTAATTCTTCTATACCATCTTCTGCATGTTGCACTAGCTGCTCTAGTTCCCAGACGCATTTGGACATGGCTGTTGGCTGCGTGTCCAGCCACTGCCATACCTTGTCGGCATGCATTTCCCAAGGATTCGTATCCTTGCTGGTAATATTATTTCTTTCCACCATCTTGCGTCCAATGCTCTCCAGTTTGACTGCAATGATAACGTTGATACATAACAAGAAAACAAGGCATGCTACGATTATTTGGTTGGTGCTAGGTGCAGGGTTTTGCATGACCCACTCTGCACCTGCAGATGCGCCTGCTTTGAAGGATTCGAGTAAAGTGTCGTATATGGACTTGGTGCGTTTACCATGGATGTATTGATCAGCCCTGGAGTGGTTTCTGACATGTTGTCGTCGGCGTCGTCTTTGATGAGGATTATGATGATGCAGTCTCTTTTCCGCTGCTGCAGGAGACCGAATGGATGATGGCTGGATCTGTTGACGGATAGCCGAGTCCAAGTTCTTGAAATATGTCACCTGGCCATCGATAGATGCTTTTTCTATAGTAGCTGTATGGGTGATTAACACGCGGTTTTTGCAGGCTCGTCCAAAATAGATAACTTTACATTTTAGCCACGATGATTTGGAGAACTCAACAACGACGGTGACAAGCATGCGCACCTTGTTTTGCCCAGCCCACATGAGGCAGACACGCGTTTTGACGCGAAACGAATTTCCAGATGGAACGTCCGGTGTCTGCGTTGTTGTCACCTGCGTCACGTAATTTTGCAGATCGAGGTGGTCGACTTGTTCCTTGAGATGGCATTTGGTCAACTTGGGTCCGATCGCATTATTCAGATGCTTCACGTAGCAGATATTTCGCACGTGTTGACCTGTATCTGCTTTATCCCACGCGCCTATATCCACTTCTGTAGTAAAAGCAAGATTAATTAAAAATACATGGCATTTCTAGGTTGAGATTTACTGTTGCAACTTGCCAGAATTCTTTTCGACCTCGGTGAGAAACTTGAACATGAATGCGCGGTTGCATAAAAGTCCATAGATATTCTCGATAGTTCCATCGTAAACCTGGTCCAGAACCGTGTGTGCATAGTGGCCACCAGCTTCTGTGCATGCACAGGCCGTATGTTCACTCTTTTGCGACAAACCATTGGTATTCTTGGCGGCGTGCAAGCCAAGCAATTGGGATTCCGAAGCTGTACGTCGACGTGCAAGATCATGTTCAGGCAGCAATGCACCTGGCAAAGTAACGGCCGAATTCTGCCTTCCTTCGAATGGTACTTTGGGTTGACCTGCTATCAGAAAAAAGGAGTAAATTGAGAGACAGCTTTCTTCTGCTTCACATTAGCTGGTACCTTGATCCAGAGGGCCCACAACACTGTCGTCAGGAGACACAGAGGACTGTGATTCATATGAGTACTTTGAAAGCACAGATGAGGATGAGGACGCAAGCGATGAACTTTCGTCAGCATCCAGCGTAAACGTCTTTGGAACCTGGCAGCGCTGCAACAAACACTGCTGACGCTGCGCTTGTATCTGGTCGAATGCTTGGTCTCTTGATAAGAACGAAGCGAAAAAGTACTAACTCCAAGGTTAGGTGATGGGATGGATTGGGTCCAAGCGAGGTCTTGAGAATATACTACCTTGCCACTCGTAGTGGTGATCTGAATGGCGTTGGGAATAAAGATTGCTGTTGATTTTTTCTCGATATCGGTGATATCTTCGTATGCAATAACCAACTATAGTTCAAAGAAAGGATGCAAACAAGCTGTCAAAATCCAGGTCGCATTGGTTTTCAGAATCTTCTCTTTACATTGGTGACCCAGCCAAAGATGTTCGAGTTGAAACATATATGCTGCTCGCTCACGTACAGTCGACCTTGCAGCAAAATTTCCTTTTGGAGTGCGCATCCGTAATCTACACCGAGGTGTGAAGTCATTGAACAATTAGTACCATTTTTTTTGCATTATCTTTGCGACAATCCTTTTTACCATCAAGCAATCTATCATGCTCTGGGATACTTTTAAATAAAGCATGGAAATCGGCGTTTCGTTTCTCGCTTGCATTGCTGCTCCCTCGACGGGTTTTTAGTGTTCGAGTGGACGTCTTTTTGCCAATGATTGATTTGGTCTCAGTGTTGACAGTTGCGGTGCTCGAGAAGCTAGATCGGCGAGACCGAGGTATGCGACGAGCTGTTGGTGCTTCTATAACAAGCGTAGAAGAGGAGGTGGTAGTGGTGGTAGTGGCCATAAAGAATGAGAAATATAAGAAGGAATGTCTGTATATATGAAAAGCTTATAACATCAATGTGAAAGTATAAACGGATTATGATTAAGGGAATGAATGGAGAATATCAGATTAAGAGTGAGGGAAAGAGTGAGAAAATATAAAAGAAGGGACTGCTGTGACAGCGAGAACTTTTTAGAGAGAAAGAGGGAGAGAGCGAAAAAAAGAAAATTGTTGTTCAAAGGAACAAAAATTCAACTAGAAGAAAAAGAAGGAGTAAGCTTTTGTGTGTATGTCAAAGTGAGAAAAAGAAGGGAAAAAAAAGAAGGATCAGGAATTAGGAGGAGTACAGCGTACTATATCCTTGGCATATGCAGATTAAGCTCAATTGCCCGCATCCTGGTGAATCAGAAATTCAGTTACTTGAAACTTGGATGCTTTGTCAAAGTTTGGATATCTGCTCCATCTCCCTTGTTCGTGAAACATTTGTGTCAGCTGCTCGGCTCTTTCCCTTACGATCACCTATGCATCCATCGATCAATTCGCTGGTATCGCTTAGATCAATGGGGATACAAATGCTGAGCCGACGGAGACAGAGAACAAAATTGGTAACATGCTGCCGAGAATCTGTATTACCCCGCCAAGCAAGTACGACCACGTCGTAAATACAGAAAGCCGTTGGATCAGCAATCTGTATACTATGCAAGTCTAGACAGAACGGTTAATTGGTTATACATCGTCATCAAAATGCTATTGCCCACGAGGTCCACAAACCACATACAGTGCATATTTTAGCTGTAGCGCGAGCTTCTTGCTGTTGTTCACTGTTGTACTATCAAATGTTGCTGGAATCGACAAGAATTTGCAGTTCACACTGTGCTAGGCATTTTTGGAGTGACATGTATTCGACGACGACGAAGGGAAAAAACACTGTCCCCTCCCCCTTTTTCTATTACCTTGTCGACCCTTCATAGTGAGGGGACCTCCTTATTTTCCGTCTTGCCCTTCTTCAACTGGTCTGAAGCTAGCCAGCAGATCAGGAAGAACTTTGAACCCCTGAATCGATGATGATGGTTCGATACAATCCTGCTGCTACAACCTATGCAGGCTTATCTACGAGGATCCATCTCGTTCCTTACGTTGCATGTATAGCTGTGATAAGCTGCCGAGTATGGCTAGAGAATTAGAACTTTTTACACCGACGATATCTATGTTTCTTCCTTCATACAATAGGATAGGCACAGACCAGGTCGATACAGATACACGTGAGATTTTTTAGCGTATCCAACCTGCTGGGCTGTATTGTGATTTTGTCTGTCAGGATTTTATGGCATAATCCTGGTAATTAAAAAACTATGCACGAAAGCATCCCTTTTCTCGCCCGCAAATACGGTGTTGAGGTGATGCATTAAAACTTCATGCGCACAACGTGCACTGTTTGTGCCCAAGGACCATGCGTTTTGTAACCGGTGAGACATTTGTGGCAAATCGAAAGGAGTTTCAGTTGCTCGGTGTCTTCGTATAACTAACAAACACTGTGAGACACTTTGTCCCTTTCCGATCCTCCCCTCCCCCACTCTGGAATGAATGTGAGCACGCCACAAGCAAACAAAAAGGTTTCAAATCCTGAAATGTCAAAACAGGGCTTTCAGCGCGGTCTTTTATCAAAATTGTTGAACGTTCAGCTCGTAAATGACCGAACGCCAACACGTAACAAGCTTGGCATGAGTTCTGTATTGAGAAACGGTCATTATGTTAGATATTTGTAAAGCAATACATATGCATATGTGTAAAAGTCAGCCTTCGGGGTCCTCTTTCCGCTCTCTTTCCACAAATGGGCATTGTATTCAGTGGTTTATGGAAACGATTGTTCTCCAAAGCACAAGTCAAGATCATCATTGTCGGCCTGGATAATGCTGGAAAGACGACCATCTTGTACAAGCTGTAAGTTGCATTGTGTCTGCTCCATTTCGAATTGTTTCTGGATTCAGCTAACCGGAACATCTAATAATTATGCAACAGCCTTATGAATCAGGTCGTGACAACAACCCCAACCATCGGCAGCAATGTGGAAGAAGTCGAGTATAAGAATATCCGGTTTATTATGTGGGTATGTTCTACGCGGATGGAAAACTTGAGAACTTTTGGCTCGCATAGTTGCTAACGCAGGACATTGCTCTTAGGATATTGCAGGCCAAGAAACACTGCGATCGTCTTGGAAAACATACTATGTCAACACAAAGGTTGGTGCGCTCATGAAAAGAGTATTTAAAGTAGAGGACAAAGTTGATACTTTTAATGCAGGCCGTTATTATGGTTATAGACAGCACTGATGCCGCGCGGCTCGATATCGCCAAGCATGAGCTGCATCAAATGATGGAGCATGAGGTTGGCATATATATAAGGAAGAGATTGCACCCAGACTAAAATTATTTGCTCTAGCATCTGAAAGATGCAAGTCTATTGGTATTCGCAAACAAGCAAGATGTCAAAGGAGCACTCAATGCAGCGAAAATTTCGGATGCACTGAGACTCTCAAGTTTGAAGGACAGGCAGTGGCACATCCAGGCTTGCTCTGCGTTGTCTGGTGAAGGGTTCGTAGTAAACTCGGTGGAGAAGCGCATTGTACTAATATGTCACCTTTTGATTCGATACAGTCTATATGAGGGACTGGATTGGGTCGTATTACAGATTGAAGGATCATAAGGAGAGAACGGTGACATATATATATATATATATATATATATATACGA
>NW_027192166.1:0-221046 GCF_041956525.1 Rhizomucor pusillus | reverse complement strand
ATATATATATATATATATATATATATATACCGAGCACCATCGAATTTTATTGAACGCTTACTCCGTTAATAACACTGTACATACGTATTACTATCCGCCATGTTCAAAATACACATACGAAAATTACTTTACATCGTACAGCAAACATAAAATACTTGTTTATTCATTATTATTATCTTCTACTTTAAAGCAAAATTTCATTCCTACTGACGGGCAGCAACTTCCTTAGCAGCAGCAGCGGCACGCTTAGCCATCTTGGCCTGAGACTTGACGCCCATGATACCTCCACCCCAGTGACGACGGAGCTCATCCCACTTATCATTGTAGTTGGCCTTGACAGCAGAAACCAATGTGGCCATCTCGGCCTTGTCAGCTTCCTTGACATCAGTGAAAGCAAGCGCGGTGGCAGTCTTCAAGTGCACCAGGCTGCCAAGACGAGCCTTGTTTTTAACAATGCAGTAAGGAACACCCATCTTTCGGCAGAGAGCGGGCAACCACACAACCAATTCGATCGGATCAACGTCGTGTGCGATAACAACAAGCTGTGCTTTCTTGGACTCGATAAGGGAGGTGACGTGATTCAAGCCGTGCTTGATAAACACAGGCTTCTCGGTTTCCATAGCTTCGTTGCCGGCAGCCTTGGCCTCAGCGGCAGCGCGCAAACGCTGGCGTTTCTCGACTTTAGTCTCGGGTCTGTACTTGCTGGCAAGTTTGAAGAGCTGGTGAGAAGTATTGGCATCCAAAGTTTGAGAGAACTGGTTGATTGATGGTGGCACCTTGAGCCGTTGGTACAAAATGCGCTTTTGACGCTGAAGACGGACATAGTGCGGCCATTTGACGAATCGGGTGACATCGCGTTTGGGTTGAATATCGCGACCAATGCCAAAGTTACGAGGACGAGCTTCCAACAAAGATTCTTGTGCAGACTTGGTAGATTGCTGCTGCTTCTTGATAGGATAAGGTGCAGGGGCAACCTTCTTGGAGGATCCAGATTTCTTTGTGGCAGGCTGTCATTGAGTGTACAAATGTTTGATCAGATTCAAATTTTTTTCTCCAAAGGGAAAAAATTCACAACTCTGATAAACGGACACTCTAGCAGTCGAATACTAGCATTGTATACTAGAGACGACTCAGCCAAAGTCTCAAGGCAAGCACCCAGCAAATGGTGTATACAATATATATAACCATATAGCTTACAGCACATGCGCGTGCACGGGATGCCCAACAGGCTTTAGCAACGGACTGAACCGCATGCTAAAAGAAGTTCATCCGACGGATGGCCTTGTGTGTGCTGCAGAGAAACAAGATGGATTACTTACCATGATGATTATTTGATTGATGGATGAATGGATGGATGGATGAAAGAAAAAAGGGGTATGAATGAAAAGAGGAGTGATTCTTTAGTCAACGATGTTACAGGTAAAGTAACTTTGGTTGCCGCTGGCGGACATTCATGAACTCGTTCACGCAATTTGGCTGGTCGTTCATCATCTTCAGTTAGTCACGCTGCTACCTCGTGCACTCTTTCTCCTCCACTCAGGTCCCACTCAGTGGTGGGTTTGTGGAAGGACTCGATAAAAAAGTGTCTCGGTTCATACCCTAATCCCCAAACCAGTCTTTCTTTTCTTTGGCTTCCTTTTCTTTTTTTTTTTTCTCGCTTACTACCTTATACAACAATCCAATGTTTGCTTCTTATTCTTATTCGGATCTTCAGAAACGGTCAACCTCTTAATTGCTTGCAACGTGCAAAGAAGCACAAATACGCTGGACTTCAGGACAGCAAGGGGTCAAGTTGAAAAGAGCGAACTAATCTGGGGATTGCTCGAAGCTCGAGAAAGATTTGCCGTTACCGAAATGCATAGTACCATTCGCACCACTCGCCCTGCCATTGCTCAACCAGTACTTCAACACATGCTCAAAGCATAGTAGCTTTAGGTTGGGTTACAAGAAAGAACGATTGTCGAGATATTTTTTCTTTCCTTTAACCATAAAATAGTTTGGCCTTAAGAGCTCTTATGAACTAACTATCAATATCCTAGGAAATCGATTCGGGACAGACTTATACATGTATTAATCGCAGCTTCCTTGATGAGAGGATAATTTGAGGAAAATCCGTTTGTCAAATCTGCAGTGCTATGCCACCATCCTGCTCATTGTACTCAAACCAGGGAAAACAAACGTAGTAAGCTTGTGATTTGAGGCAAAGAAATACAAAACAAAGATATGTAAATTTGTCTGTGAAGAATAGCAGAATGGACTATGTGGGGATACTTCCACACAATAATGTATTGGAATCTCCAGTATTCGCATTAGCACTACATCTTTACTTCCGTTTCCATGTCATGAAGGAGGAATTTCCAGATCTACTTTCACCGCTTGTTGAAGCTAAATGGTGAGACACATAACTTGTCTACTCTAACGATCCAAAAAAGGATATGAGATACCAGTGTAAAGCGTCCGGTATATCTCCAAAGAAGAAAACTGCATGCGTTTTGTGGGAACGGCGCTCGAGATCTTGCAATCCAAGGGTATGTCTTTGATGACTGAAATGCACCGTATTACTGTGATGTAAACGGAGTGCTGCAACTTCAAATAACAAAAAGGCGCATGTCTGTGAAATACTTTATAGACGTCCAAGTGTTTTCATCTTTATGCATCACTTTTACGGCAGCGTGTGCCAATACTACATCAATTGAGCCATCCTTTAGAAAATCAAATATCCAATTTATTCTCTAATATATCTTACTGTATATGGGTAGTACCCATTCAAAGCAGTACCAGTCATAATCTCAAATCTAGCAGCAATCATACTAACAAGTAGTATATACACTTTTTCCCAAAAGTAATGTCGCATTTTGTGAAATTTTATAATACATTTATACACCAAAACGACATATTGCAATAACAAAATTTCTGGAAAAGGTGTATGCAAATTGATCGATTTCGGATTTATGCTCAAATCATGTCTCCCAAGTATTATAATAAAGATCATTTGGAACATCGTATTATCTGAAGTGTATTCCTCAAATACTGTATATGTCGCTGTCTTATTTCGTATTTCGCTCATTAATCTCGCCTAGGAGCTACCAGATTTGCTCAAACTAGTTTATACAGCATTTGCTTAGAATATGAGTAACTGCTCATTTAGCTGCTACAGCTGCCAAAAAGCACTGTTTTCCCAACCAATCCAAAAAGTAAGATATCCGATAGTCTTAAATAGATAAATGACGCTTTTTACATGGAATGTAAATATTGGTATGTATTTCTGGGCATCTCTCCATAACATGTTCATCTGCGTACTTTGGAACAGATACTCAAAATTACATTGATCTGCTGGGTCTGGGTCTGGAACCTTACGTGATGTCCAATCTCCCCAATCTCCTTTTACTTGGAGTGTTGAGATCGCAGCAATATTACAAAGGAGATTGGATTATCACCGAGTACGAGGCAGCGCCGTAACCAGTTAAATCTCGAAGATACGAATTTCTCTAGAACAAGTCTGTAAAGTGTCTGCTTGACAAAACCGATGGACTTGGGACGTGTTGAGCAGATTTTGCCATGCCATGTACGTTGAGTATTGTTTTAAAGCCTTGTCAAATTTTCGTCTGTTTAGACTCTGGCTGGGACACCTGTATAAAATGAAAAGGCCCGTCCGAAAACTTTTTCTTCTTTTACCTGCTGCTCGGTGACAGACGGTGACTTTATACGCATCGAAAGTCAAAGGTATTTGTTGAATGTAGATATAAAGAATATTTTCTGACCGTCTTTTATTTCTAGCTCATCTATGCTTGGTGAAGGATCCGTCTGCCGCCGGGAAGTCTTTGCTTGCTACTGTCTCTGTCCGGGCCATGTTACTTTGCTTTCAAGTCCCTTTATTGCTGTCTTCCGCCCTTTGAATCTTTGCATATATCTTTTATCTACGTTTACTTGAAACCCCCGTAACAAAAACGGGTGACGCTTGCATAACTCGCTCTGGTATGTATATTTTATTCAGGAATCGCCGTTTTTAACTATAGACTAACTCAGAAGAAACATTTGTGCTGCCGAGATGCTGACTGCGACAACTGCAACAGTGGTTTGCTCACGATGGTATGTACTTAAAAGAGACAACTATTCAAATATCTAATACTGATTACCCATTTTCATTTTTGCAGTGACCAAACTTAGTTGTAGTTGTCGTTAATTAGCATCTTTGGTACCGCAAATCTTTCCTCAAAATAAAGTAACCTTGTGGCATCAAAATGTTTGATGGCTTACACTTGAACTAGTTTACTACGTTGATTCTACCAAATAATTACGCAATAAGAGCATTGGTTTCAGAAACGAGCTTGTAGCTTGAGCGGTCTTGTGAGCTTGAAGGGGTGAGCCTCTGTGTTAAACACATATTCATCGAGGGAAATTAGGTTAGGATCCGAGAAGGTCAGATATAGATACTTCATTGTTTCAGCAAAGAAGTAGCTTGAAAATTAGGAGACATTGATCAGCTAAATTCTTGTCAGGCATCAAACTGGGTGCCAAGGAACTCACCTCTCTTCAAAGTCATCAGGTTGGATGTCATTGGTATTGGAAATATCACCAATACGGGTGTATCCAGCCGGTGTCTTGCAATATTTCTCAATGGCTTCAAATATTTTCCATGCTCTATCTTGATAAGATTTATCGCCCGTGAGTCGGTAAAAGTAAAACAGACTCTCGAGAGTTTCTACGAAGACTTGATAAGATGAGATCATTCGTGAATGATAAACGTTGCTATCCTTACCTGGTCTCAAGTCGTATGAGAGATCCTGTGCCATGTAGCCCGTGTTCCTCATTGCAAGCTGCATATTCATTGGGTATCCAGACATATCTTGATCCTTGTCGATCCAGCTCCAGGTTTCAGGTGCAATGCCAGTCGGTGTTAGTTCCCAGGCAGCGTAGCAACCTTTCATCAACTCAGTCGCAAAGTTTTCCATATCACGGTTTTTCAGGAAACGAGCTCCAAGTAAAAGATTGGCTGGCATAAAGCATACCTAAGACACAAGGTTGATTAGCTCACATCATCGTTATATATTCTGCTCACTTGTACTCTATTACCAGTTCTCCTGTTTGCATAAGTCTGTAATCGTCGTTGAGCTCACCAAGGAAGACCATATTCCTGTCAGTCTCAGAGCGCAAGAAATTCTGCATGCTCTTGGCAGCCGTCTTCCACATATCTAGCTGCACAAACTCTTGACCACCCATCAGCAAATGTGTTTTCAAAAGGTACTCATAGTAGCTGTCTCCGCCTCCCGAGATTGTAATGTAACCTGCAAAGTAGTTATCTCAGAAAAATTAGAAGGTTACCAGTGTATCGGCTCATTTTACCGCTGGAAGGTCTAAAATTGTTTAAGCTCCATGCGATAGGGTAAAGACCTGGGTATTGGCTGGGCACATCCTTCATTCTGTGGATGACGTCGTTTGCAATTGAAGCGTATTTGCTGTCTCCTGTGAGTTGACTGAGACGGACGAGCTCAAGCTGCAGAGATCCAAATTCTGCAAGTATAAGACCATCGTCAAGGATAGGCTCGCCCTTGGAAACGTCCACGTACGCGGCGGGTATGCCGTTCGGCGTCCGATATGCTGGTAAAATCACCTTTTCAGCGAGTTCGACCGCTTTATCCAGCAATACTGGATCAGGACGAAGGTCATAAGCTGCCAGAAGACCACCAAGGTATCGAATGTTGGTCTCAAAAGTCTTGCTGGGATCCTTGGTACTACCCCAATTGACATTCTTTACGTGTTCCATGGCTACGCGGTACTCGTCATCCAAACCCATAATGATCATGGTGTCCAATGCATCAAAGATAGACGCTAAGGTCAGGAAACAATAAAACAAGATTTTAAGTTCATGTTTACGATCTCGTCCTTGTTTTCTGTTACTAAACAGCCTAACGATAACTTACCTCCCCATCCGTTTCTATTTCACCAGGACAAGCTCCGGATTAGCGTAACAAGATATCAAGAATCTTGTGTTTGTAAACTCACCGTGTATCGGATGTGCCATTTGTTAAAGGTCGTAGTTCATCGTGGCCGAACGCATACTGCTTGTATCCATTCCAAGCATGTAAGAATGCATTTTTCACTGCCTCTGCGCGTGATTGCGATGTTTGATCAGTCTGCGCGAGTACAAAAGTACTAGTCCAAAACAACGCTAGAGAGCTTTGCAGTAGCAATCGCATGAGCTATTGGGCAAAGAAGAGTAAAAAGAATAAAAATGAGAAGACAGAACTAGGGAATGCTTTCCAAAACGTCGAGAATAAAATCAACCGTCAGCGCGAACAATAAATCCGTCCTTTTATGTATGCAATATGCATACCTAACGCTTTCAGAGTGACAGAAAAAAGAACGATGCAGAAATAACACCTCAGTGACAGTAGTAGTCGCTTGCGACTCTTATTGTATATATTGTCTATCTGTATTCTGTATTGCTATGTCTTTTTGTTCCCCTAGCCCCTTATTTTCTATAGACCCGATCGTTTTCTGCTGTATTGGTCAGAGCCACCCCCGCCCAGACCATCAATTAACTAGAACAAGACTGTATGTGAAGTTGCTTTTATACTTTGGGTCATTAGATTGAAGCGGACGCTTTTAAATTTGCAATTGATAATTATCACTAAAAAGTTGGACAACGCAAATGGATATTAAGAAAAAAACCTGAATCCGACCAGCTCTCAGGATTCTTTGAGGAGATCAAATTCCTGGGGCATAGAAAGACACAGACAGATTGACAGAGACGGAAGCAGAGGCTGGTCCGTGCGTCTGAACAATGCATAATAAAACCCTTCCCTTCTTTCTTCCCTGCGTCATTGCAGACGACTGACCACCTTTTGCGCGTAGTGCTTGCTCCATGTAGCAATGCGGTCAGCATTACAGACGCAAATCAAGCTACTTGGCATTTGCTGGTAAGATTGAAGTGATCCGTGTAGACGATTTGGACGTATATTAAAACATTTCCTCTTTAATAGCTTTCTGTCGATAGGCGGCTTTCTGGTAAGTAGTATCCCATCATTGATAGTTGTTTGAATGAACTGACGGTAAACTCTGTTACAGTTTGGGTACAACCAGAGTTTAATGACTGGCCTGCTTCTGTCCGACGAATTTATGCGCACTTTTCATGTCAACAGCACAGAATACGCCGCGGATCTCTACCTTCTGCTTATCACTGCACACATGGCTGGTGCATTCTTTGGCGCGATGGTGTCGGGTCCCTTGGCTGATATTATTGGACGACGAGGGCTCGTGATAACCAGCACATTGATCCTTACGTTGGGTGTCCTCCTGGTGACGGCCGCTGATGCAATGAGTAAAATTTATGCGGGTCGTGTTATTACAGGCATAAGTGTTGGGTATGAATGAAGGTTTTCAAAGCACAAGTATTCTGCTAATTGTTCGCGTCTTAGTATAAGCTCCACGGTGATACCAATGTGTAAGTTGCGGTTACTGCACGGTTTAACTTCTGTATTTCAAGAAGAAAGGGAATCAACAGTTTTCTTCCTTGTAGACTTGACGGAAATATCGCCAACGATTTTACGCGGACGCTTGGTTACAATTCAACAATTTGCTATCGTGTTTGGGATCTCTGTGGCATTGTTGTTATGTTATGCTGGAACGTATATACCAAACGAAGCAGCTTGGAGGTAAACACTAAGGCGTTTGTCGTACTGATTCATTCTTTCCGAACTGAAATAAGCAAAGACTTCCTTCTGGACTGCAGCTTGTGCCGATGATAGTGTATTTGATCGGCTCACTTTTCGTGCCAGAAAGGTAGGCTCAATGGCTACGGTAGCTAAATCGCAGCAGTGGAAAACAAAATTCACCTCGCGTGTGTATACTCCTCAATGCAGCCCCAGATACCTTATACAGAGAAATTTAAAAGAACAAGCGCTATATTCGCTCGCATCGATGCGAGGTGACGGCTCTATTGAGCACCAGGATGTGCAAATGGAATTTGCTGCAATCTGCCAAACGATATCCTTTGAGAAAAAGTATGTATCCACCAGCTACAAAGCCCTTTTCACAAACGGACGTGACAAAAACCTTCGTCGCTTGGCTCTCGGTATGGGCGTGCAAGCTTTCCAGCAGCTAACAGGCGCCAACACGTTTCTGTATATATTAAACTTTGTGTAAAGTCGATATTTCAATCCCTAATTCCAGACTGGATAATTAGGTTATATGCTCCTGCTGTGCTCAAGGCCGCTGAATTCGATAAAGATATGTCCACACTGCTTGGTACGTTGCTTCCGTCTTACTAGAATTTTAAACTGACCACGTTTGATTAGCAAATGCAATAGTCAACTGCGTCGTTGTCGCTGGTACCATACCTGCGTTCTTTTTTGTAAGTGTCGAAATAGATACGTTAATGGATGTGCATAAATAATACTCTTCTTGCAGATCGATACCTGGAGCAGACGCTCGACAATGATGATAGGAGCGCTCACGATGGGAGTATGCTCTATTCTGCTTGCTATTCTTGGCAGCATCAACCATTTCAGGCTGGAAAATGCAAAACTCGACTATGAGTTGCACCTGACACTAGTGGAAGGCAGCCAGAATGTAGTTCATCAACTTAACAGGACGTCGATAGCGTTCGTGGTTTTCACGTTCATACTTGTATTTACATTTGGATGCACCTGGGGCCCCATAGGTTGGATTTATCCAGTAGAGCTTTTCTCATACGGTGGGTTCCTTCTTACAACTAACTCGTCCTTTGCTTAAAATATGTTTCTCACGGAAATTTGGCAGGCTTACGATCAAAAGGCCAGAGTTTGTCAACAATGTCAAACTGGTTTTTCACATTTGGCGTTGTACAGCTCTCACCTCTTGCTCTTGACCGCATTGGGTGGGAAGTATACATTATATATGCTATATTCAATGCTGCCATCGCCTTGCTTGTTTACTTGTACTTTCCAGAAACGGCGGTAAGGTTCTCCTCTAGGCTGTCAATCACGAGACATTTTTTTGACGTTGTATCCTTTGATAAATTTTGCAGAACCGCTCCTTGGAAGAATTGGACTTACTTTTCAGTGGCAATTATAAAAAGTATGACCCCAAGGTACATCACTCGAGGACGGCAGCAGATGCATTGCGGCAATTGGAGACTCAGCAACAACGATCGTATCAAGATGCTATATTTGCAGCTGCAACAAGCAGAGCGCGTTGATCCATGTAGTAGCACTATTCTTTGAGAAATAGTTATTACTTGTACTATTTAAACCTACTATAGCCGCCATGATGTAACTTGGTTTATTAGTTTATTATTGACATCGGAAGCTCACAGAAGAATGCAGCTCATGCGCTGCAAAATGAAAAAGATCGAGACTTATTATTCGTCACAGATCCCATTGTACTGATTATACATGTACAACTGCTTTAAAGAAAAGCTGATGGATTAGAACCAATAACGTCACAGACGCTTAATGACTCGAGAAAGTCGAAGTGACCCTGCAAACTGTATATTTGGCGTTTGTACGACGTTCGCTGTTCCAAAATTCAGGATACCTTGACTAACGCATTTTCCCAAGTCTAATAATCCTCTTTTTCTTTCTTCTACTAGACCATATCGTTATGGCCGACAAGAGTAAGCCGGCACAGCGACTCAGCAGCATCGCGCAGCACCTTAATGGGAAAGACGAAGCACTTGAGAAATCAGAGTGGAAGGTGCATATGCCGGGTTTTTGATATCGTTATTTGCATTGTAACCTAATTTCTAAATGACAGGATATCCTGCAAGAAATAAATCGACGCAGAGACAGCAATCGAATTGCAAATCCTCAAGACCATGGATATATCCGACAAAAGACTCAGGGCAAACTGTGGGTGCGCGAACGCGTAGATGCCTTTGCAGACAAGGAAAGCTTTCAAGAATTCGGTAGCATTGCTGGCATTGCAAAATATAACCCTGATGGCTCGCTAAAGAGCTACACGCCTGCCAATTTCATTGCCGGCAAGGCGACGGTCCAAAAACGACCTGTCATTGTCGCTGCTGACGATTTTTCCATTCGAGCTGGTCACGCTGATGGATCCGTTTGGGGAAAATCTGTAAAGTTCACTTTATCCAGTAGAAAAAAAAAAATAGAGAGAGCACAGTGTCGTTAACAGTTAAGCTGCTTCTATATAGATGATGGCAGAACAGCTAGCGCGTAAATTCAAGATTCCTCTCGTTCGATTAATTGATGGTAGCAGCGGCGGTGGATCCGTTACACTTATGCTTGACAAGGGCTACACGCATTTACCACCTTTAATCGGTATGCATGATATTATCGCTAGTTTGTCTGAGATCCCCGTTGCAGCTGCAGCGCTTGGACCAGGTTCGTAACAAGCATTGAGAACTAGTGACCGTGTTTTCGACCTGGTCTCCTTTCTGTTTCCACAGCGGTTGGTCTAGGTGCTGCTCGAGCAACGTTGGCACATTTCTCGGTAGTCGCTCAAAATGTGGGGTCGTTGTTTGCGGCTGGTCCGCCTGTTGTAGCGAATGCCACCTTCGAGACCGTTACAAAGGAGTCGCTAGGCGGTGCTTTGCTACATACAAGCAACGGTACATTTGATAATCTCGCAGCAGACGAGCACGAGTGCTTTGCGCAAATCCGTCAGTTTTTAAGCTATTTACCCAGCTGCAATCACGAAATTCCTCCGCGCGCACCGTGCGATGATCCAGTATCGCGGCGCGACGACGAGCTTCTTGATATCATCCCCCGCAGACGACAGCGCATGTATCAAGTACGGGACATCCTTACGAGGGTTGTTGACAGGGACTCTTGGTTTGAGATTGGTGCTCGCTGGGGTGACGGTGCCGTCTGTGGATTGGCACGGATTAATGGCTATCCAGTCGGTATTCTCAGCTTCGACTGCACTTTGCAAGGCAGTGTCCTTACAACTGCTAGCTGCAACAAATTCAGAAGACATATAGATTTGTGCGACACTTTTGGCGTTCCTATCATTGATTTTGCTGACTATGCAGGCTTCGCGGTTGGTACTAAAGCAGAAAAGGAAGCGTAAGTGTTTTGATATGTATACGATGAAGAGAAATCGACACATGGAGCCTAATAAGATTTTGTACGGCCCTGATATAGTACTATCCGTTATGGCTCTACACTCACCGCAGCCTTGTATCAGTCTGATGTTCCCTACTTTACAGTCGTCCTTCGTAAAGTATTTGGCGTAGCAGGTGCTGCATTCGTTGACAATCGAATACCTAACATGCGAGTATCCTGGCCTGCCGGTGACTGGGGAAGTTTGCCTTTAGAAGGCGGTATCAATGTAGGTTTCCATCTATGTGTCTGCATTCAAACGTACATGTTGACATGATTTGACTAAACTAGGCTGCATATCGCCGAGAACTTGAAGCAGCCGGCGATAAGCGAAGCAAGCTATATGATAGTCTTATGGCCAAATTCGAGGCTGTGCGTTCGCCTATTCGCACCGCCGAAGTCTTTGACATCTCCGAAATTATTGACCCTCGAGACACTAGACCCGTCCTATGTGAATGGGTAAAGCTCGTATACGAGCGTATACTACCGCAGCGCGTAGAAAAGGTCAAAGTTAATGGTCCACGATTGTTGTATCGACCATAATGTTTGAAACGAATAAAGTGACCATATCTTTTGCTGAGTGATTCAAGGTAAGAAAGGATGACGGCATCACTGTTTTTTTGGGACCATTTGCTTTGGAGCATCAAATTTGCATTGCACTCGAACGTATCCCTCGGTGATACATCAATAACAGATTAAATTAAATACAGAAATCTACAAACTGTTACTTTGTAAGGTTTTTTCGGCGATGAGAAAGAGGCGGCAATGTCTTCAGCTATTACCGCATTCGGCATGAAGGGAAGACCATCAAAAACATACTGCAAGCTAGCATTCCATATCTTTACAATCGTACAGGAAACGATATGGTCTAGTTTATGCTAAATGAAGTTGGAGCCTCATCGATACGAACCCTCAAAATATCTCAGTAAATAGAGGACCTTTGACATGCGAAGAACTGGTGACAAGCTTAAGACCAAATAGACGACTTCAGGAGTCTGGAGAGGAATCGCCCTGGTTAGTCTCGTACTCATTTTTTATCGTAATGACGAAACAGCTTCTTCTCAATTACTATTTACATATTGACTAAAAAAATCTATTTATTAACGCAAACTTGAAACTCAAAGGCATTAGCGGGAACGCGCTGAACATTGCTGCCTTTTCCTTTTGCGTTCTTGGCGAAGCACAAAGAGGTAAGTACTGTTACGTATTTGCGTATATGTGCGTACGTGTGTTTGAGAGAGGGAGAAAGGGAGCGTATGTGTGTGAGAGCCTACGTTTTTCCCCACGTTGGCTCGTCCTTTGGGGCCTATAATCTAACAGAGGTAGCTTTAGTTTCTTTCGATTCCCTCTTTCAGCTTTGACAAACATGGCGGCTGAGCCTGCAGAATCATCGAAAACCAAGATCGTGCGGGATCACTCAAAGCAGCAACGGCAGCAACACTATCGGCACCAGCATTACCAGCAACAACCGTTCGTCACGACTGCGGCGACGAGTTTACTTACACCTACGTCCCCACCATATCCGCCCTTCAGTGGAGGAAGCACGGGCGCTTTTCGAGCTAATGGATTCGAAGAACACTATCAAACGTACATGTACCCCATCAGCCCACAGTTTCCCGTTTACGCGGATGGCAGCTATCCAGGGTCGCCTGTACTTCACCCTCAATCGCCGCCAATGAACCCTGCGAGCCCACCGTTCAGCCCTGCTTTCCATGCTTCTCCGCCTATTCATGCCGCTTATGTTCTGCCTCACCACTTTCCGCCGCTTCATATATCTTCCCCTGTACTCACAGGCACAGCATCCATACCCGGATCGCCGCCTCTTGCATATCATCTTCCAATCTCACCTGCGTTTGGCCCTGACTATCGCCCTCACCACCAGCATCATCACACTGCACCTAGAGAGACATATCAATACCACACACACAATGTTTACGTGAGAGGCTTAGCAGACACCGTAACGGATGAATCATTTCAAGACATGTGCAAAGCGTATGTCCATTCATATTTACAAGATTGAAGAATGCGCTCCCTCACAAATCACTCTATAGATATGGCAACGTGATTTCATCAAAAGCAATTATTGACCAAAAAACAGGTCTCTGCAAAGGCTATGGATTCGCAATGTATGAAAAGGAAGAGGAGTGCCTGTATGCAATAGAAGAGCTGAATAAGAAAGGACTGCAAGCTTCATTTGCACGCATGGGACAGGTGAAGGGACAAAGGACTCGTATGCAATGCAGTAAGACTGATATCTTAGGGAAAACGGCGTAGGAATCGTTTAGCTCTCGTTTACGGAGCTTACAAGATGAGACTTCCACGAATATATACATTTCAAATCTGCCACTAGACATGACTGAGCAAAAGTTAGAGGCCTTGTTCCAACCATACCAGACAGTTTCGAACCGAATTTTGCGTGATCCGCAATCGCAGTTAAGTCGCGGTGTAGGCTTTGCAAGGTAAGCTATTACATTTTGTTAATGTAACCAAGTGCAAATGTTAACTCGTATACCCCAAGGATGGCAGATAGAACATCTGCCTTGGCGATCATTGAAAAATTCAACGGACATTCGTTGCCGGGCTCCTCAGCGCCTCTGCAAGTTCGTTTTGCTGATTCTCCTGCACAAAAAAGACTAAAAAGCCAAACCGCACGCAAAAAGCTGTTCAAGGGGCCACAAGACTACCAATCCATGACTGCAGGTTTTCCTACTTCGAGTACGAGACCTATGCCGATGACGCCAGAAACGATGCTCGGATTTGCCCCGGTCCACCAGCCTGTTCAGTATGAGGAGCCGTAAGAACCTTTTTTTTTTTTAATTTAACAATATCTGATACTGAATACGGAATCGTTTGATGCAGCCAAGAGTCACAGTCGCAGTTTGGCCGGAAGACAGAAGGTGATCAACCAGAACAGCATCAACCACAGGCAACGGAAGATGAAAACGAATTAGCAGCAGAGGTGGAGCAGAAGCTAAAAATCAAGAGTAGTAGTAATAATGACGATGATGTATCTCATGAATGAAGAAACTGCTGATGTACAATCTAGTCTGATATGGATGAGTACCTATGCTGATGATGACGGTGTGTTCTGTTCGTCCTTAGCCCATTCTGGCATTTCAGTTTCAAAAGACCAGCCGTCACCCGAGTATTTCCAAGCGTGCAACCATATATACAAGTTTTCTGGGCGTGGATCAGGAGATAGGTTAAGGCCGCATTCAGAGCACTTCCCTTCTACATCTTCTCCTAGTTGCTGCGTTTTGACCTTCTCGTGCGCATCTTCTTCCCAAATACCCACTTGGCGCGGTGATACCTGCAGGGCTCTTTGGACGATTTTATCCGCCATCTCGTCGTTTAAAGTTTGCCCTTTACACATCAAGTCTGCCCACGGCGCCTCGTCGCTGTACGTTGGATCATTGGCAATAGGGTAACCAAGGAACCGCAAATGAACACGGATCTGATGCGTGCGACCTGTGACAGGCCGGCACCGCACTACACTCGTTTCACCATTGTACGAAAGTCGTTCGAAAACAGTCTTGCACTCCTTCCCGTCGCCGTGTACATAGTTCAACGATAATTTGTATGATATTGTCTTGATGGGAGCATCGCAGACAACCTCGCCGCTGATGATACGTTAAAGTCACGATCAAATATCTGACCCTCGAAATATAATATCTTACTCAGGAAACTTGCCAGCGACGCGGCATACATATTCTTTCCTTATCAGTCCTTCCTTCATTTGAGCTTCGAATTCTCTTGCTTTGTCAGGATTCAGGCCAATCAACATTAACCCTGATGTAGGTCGATCCAACCGATTGGCAGCTATGGATTTGTTTAATGGATCTGAATGTAGCCCCGGAAAAAAAGGCACTTACGGAATAACCGAGGCACATCAAGCGTTTTTCGAAGCACATGAATAACAGTGTTGTGGCGATATCTACCGGCAGGATGGACAGGAATGCCACCCGGTTTGTTGATCACCAGAAGATCGTCCTGCCGATGTACAATCTGAATAGGTTTGTTCGTTACAGCAGGTTCGTGACGATGAATCCTGTGGCCCATGATATCGTTGTTCTTGACAATGTAATCCAAGCTCTTCTTCTCGTCGTTTATCGTGATCAAACCGTTTTCAATCGCATAGCGCTAAATGCAAAAATCATCAGCATATAGAAACATTACATGCTTTTCCTTCCCTTATATTCTAGGAAACATACGTAGTATTTCTCATCTCGGTCTTGAAATTCCTGAACAAACACTTGCAATAACGGTCGATGCATCCATCGACCTTTCGCGTATGCTCGGTATACAAAGAAGTAAGGTTTCACCTTGCGAAGTCCGTTTTCAAAGTAGTATTCTACAGAAGATAAATCGTCCTTTCGAAAGTCATCGTCCCGTCGCTGTTGCTTCTGGCGGCGCGGTTGCTTAGTCTTTGGCTCCTCTGCTGAACTGTCAATTTCTGATTTACGTTTCTGCCCAGCCTCGAGGGCACAATCCGTCTGATCGGCCGTGGTAGTCTCATTAGAATGTTCTACTTCCTGCTGCTTTTGGCTGCTCAGCGATGTCGATGGAATCGGATCGGGTGTAATCGGTACCTTGTTGTCTACAGCAGACGAGTCCATGAACAAAGTGTAAAAGGGGCAAAAGACGAAATTTTCGGACTCGGCTATTTGCACCATCCCCCACACCACCCACTTGCAACCCCCCAGTCACAGTGCGTGTCAATCTGAAAGGGGAAACATGAGTGGCGGGAAAGGGATATATGGATAATGAACGAAATGATCGTAGTTAAACGTGGAAATGATGCAAAATACAATGAGTTTTCCGCCCGCAAACATCAGCTTTCATTGATATGTATGCCTTTGCTTTCGTGTTGAGCATCAATATTGTATCGACATAGTAAACTATCCAGAAGCTCTTCAAGAGTATGATAGGCTCCAGAGACGTCGTGCAAATAGAATAACTGCACGACATGTTTATTTATATTATTATTCATCCATTCTTCGACTTCAGAACCTGAAAGAAATAACTCGGTGAGCCTCTCGGGTTTGTGAGAACTCCAAACAATTTATCCGTTCGCTGGGAATTGATAAGGGAAGATTGGTTAGAAAGGGTCCTTTTCTATTCCATAAATAACAAATTTCTATTATATGAATCGATATCAGATCAAGTCATTGCTCTTGCATCCTTGACGTCAATTATAAGGATTCCCTAAAACTTGTTTGCATTTGAATGTTCGATCTAGCTTCGTGCTTCTGCGATCAAGTAATAAATAAGAATGACTTCGAGCAATAAAAAGCGATGAGAGCATGAATGCATCTGTATTAAGATACTGCACTCTGGGCTGAGCCGTTCGTATCATTTCGAGCTTAGAGTTTAAAGAATTCGTGCTTTGTTATACTTCAAGCAGTTAATCATTCCCAAAGATTTCTTGGCCGTGGAGGATTGGGCTGCCTTCTTTCCTGAAAAGATTTCAACTGTAAATGCTTAGAAACTGCAATTGTTCGATGGGTTAGCACCGCTCTTACGATGCATTTCGGCATACGGTATAGAATCCTTCACATTTTGCAACAGCTGTTGGACGCTGCTGACTGCGAAGGAGGCACTACCATTCCTTTTCTATTCAACCAAAGCAATGAAAAGTACTAAGATATGAATGAGATGACTTTAGCAGTTTTTGACATCTCTCCGCCAAACGCAATTTTAGTTGACTTTCGTCCAAACCCAAACATAATATTTTGTGGTTGATATTAAGTTTGCGATGTTCTCTTGGATTCTCTGTGGCTATTGAATCGCTTCCGGCTCTTTCAGGTCGATGAGCGCTTCATAACTGCTCCAAACGAGTAATATTGTCTGTAGCTGTTGGTGATCCGACAAATGTTACCGATTTTCGCTACATGTTTACAATTCATTGTTCTATGCTCCGTACGGCGACAGTAATTGCTCTCATCCGATGTTTTTGCCTCTCTGATCTCTCGGGAGCGTAGAACGGTGCAAGGAAGAAGTTGTTTCGATTTTTTGCATGTGTCAGCGTGGCACTTTGGGCTCAGCTTTTGCTATCATTGCCAAGATGTTGCGGAAGGCACATGCAGTCTTCTTTTAAAGCCATGTTTACTGTCACAAAATATTCATGCGTGTGCTTTTTCATAGACTGGAAATTGCTGTCCAGCGCTCAGAAACACTGTTTGATAAGAAACATTGTTTGACATGAAAAAAGGAAGAAAAGGAAGTCAGCGCGATTCTTTCCTTTTCTTCCCAGTATGGATGCGCAGACCATCACTGCTCGTAAGTAAAACGGAAAACTCTGTCGTAATAACATTTCATAACTAGTGCTTGTTTCTGGGTAGCCTTGGTCATAATCCGGGAAATCTTACACGAAACTGGTGATAGGTAAAGAAGCACACTATGTATGTCGGCTTGAACCAACTTTGGACCCAAGCTTCGAAGACCGGCTGACGACGGCCCTGCAGAATGTCGAGACGCAACAGCTACCAAAGGAATCTTTAAAAGCATGGCTACATTTTCTCAGAATCAATGGAGTATTTGCAAATCATAATCATCCGTTCGTTCATATTTTAAACGGTAGGTACTTACATGTATGAAGTCACCTCTTCTTCGTGCCAAGGACTGACCATGTGTATGATCTTATACAGATTCTTTCTCGGGAAAAAAGAATTGGTTCATCCTTGAGCACTCCAAAAACTTCACGGCGGAACTTACAAGCGCTTCAAACTGCAGGAACTTGCATGAAAAATCCCAGCAGAAGCTTGTAGCACCGCTGGTGAACGTTTCAAAAAGCAAGCCGTGACGGTGACTATTGATCAGGCTAATCTTGAAGCAGCCTTCAACACGCAGCTGCGAAAGTTTCTGGCAGATGCATACCAGAAGCGAGTTCTCAAAAACAAGGTCCCTTTGCAAGATTTTCTATCGCGAGAACGCAGCCGGAAAAATGCACCTGCCGTTTACAAACAAGTTCACAAGCAATTATTCAGCTCCTTGTCGGACGAACAGAAACCAAGTCCAAGTTACATTGGCGCATACGTCAAGAGACATAAAACTTATAATCCGCTAAAAGTTTATCAAAGACTATTGGATGATCTGGAGGAAGGCAAGACAAACGTATCAGAGCCAATAGAAGAATGATCAGGAAGGGGAAGAGCAACAAGCACTTGATGACGATGATGGTGATCTTACGGAAAATAACAAAGCGATTCGGACAATCACTGCAAGCCCGCATCCCAGTTTTGAACTATCTGTGCTCCAAGAAGCCTTCATAAAGGGGCAAGAGATAGTGTCAAAACACATGAAATCTTTGTCGAGGTTTATTGAAGCATTACAACAAAAGTCACGACTGGGGAAATATCTAAGATATGCGGATATCCGAATTCGACGACGAAGCTGTTGACATCGACTTTAGAGACTTTGCAACCAACTTCGAAATCGACAATGAAGCAAAGACAAATCTGCGAGTAGCGCCAGTGCAAGAAGATCTGCAGAAATTTCACCAGAGCAAAGTTTACACTGCTGCTGAACATATATCAAGCATTATGTCTGGATGCGTTGGTCGCTCCATCGATGAAAAGAAGGAATCAAAGACATTCAAAGAAATAATGCAACTGTTGTTGCAAGCCGTAAATGGCGACAAACGAGATGCTTCATTCAGGCACAGTCCTACTATTGCAGACGCTGTCCGACAATATAAAACCAATATGGATAACCTTTGGTCGCGAAAACGATTTGACAGAGATCTCAGAGTCTTAGTTATTGCACTCCTGCGGATTACCTTGGCACCACGAAGGCTGAAAAAACTTTTGCGCAAGCGCCAAGAAAAAGTGGAGGGAAAGAAGGAAGAAGGTCAAGCAATACGCAAAAGCAGTGGCAAAGAAAAAGGTCAAGAACTTGATGAAGCTGTTGGACTCCGCACTGCTTTCAGAACAGCATGATTGGTCGAAAAACTGAAATCTGCTATATCCCAACTGCAAGTGCAAACCAGATCAAATGTCCGAACGGCGGATGCATACGAGAGTAATACTTTCGATTTATCTCAAGAAGAAGAAGACAATATTGAAAGGCAAGAGGATACACCAATCGCTGTAAGTATATAGAAGGGAGGAAGACAAAAACCAAAACTGACAATGACGGTTTCTTAGCAGAGCAACCAGACACCGAAGGAACCGTCTGCAACTTTGCTACGTGCATTTCTCAGTGTCATTCGATTTCTTCTACAGCAGACAGGACCAAATACAGATATACAGCCGGAAGATGTAAAGAAAGCACTGTATCGAGGGACTGAAGCCACCGAAGACCAACTAAAAGAGGTGGCACGCATTATCAATTTCCTACGACATTCGTGCCCAGACGAGATGACAAGAACGATCTACCGCAAATAAATGTACTCAATGGCGCCGCGCTGGCCACACTTGCAAACAAAGTCGTCCTCCTCTTCCAGCCACAGCAGAATCCCTGGATGATGTTTCCGAACGTGGAAAAAGGTCAGTCATTGCACCTCGGCGCCGCAGGATTATACAACATCATGTCGAAGACCCGTATATTACGATATGATGGAAAAACGATCACTGACATCAAGACAGCAACATGGCATCCCAAGGTTGTATTTTGGACGTCGACAAGATACAAATACTGCTTCAAGAACAAAAAAGTGCAGCCGATGTGGCGATTGTGCTACATTGACAAGAATCAAATACGAGTTCTCAGTTACAAGATTGTACGAGTCAACCGCAAAGGGAAGCGGAAGCGGGAAAAGGATGCTGCACAAACAAAATCAATTTTAACGGATGAAGAACGCCACCGAATTGAACAAGAGATGGAAGAGTTAAGCTCTGTTCTGAAGAAGAAGAAAGCTACAGTAACCCGTTTACGACGTAAACTGACAATAGCGGAGAAGGAGAGAGCTGATGCTGTTAACAATTCGAGAATCAGCAGAGAAACAATACGACTGGAACAGAGCCTTATATAGCCAATTGAAAGAAGCACGCGGGAAAGCCGACTCTCTTTATCTAGAGATCCAAGAAGAAGAGGAGACCATTGCATTGAAGCAAAACAAGCTATATCACCTGAACAGACAACTGAAAGGCCAAAATATCCCTCTACCTTGCTCCAACAATTTATCTGGTGAAGGTCCGGTACAAGAGCTCCTCTATGAGCATTTGCAAGGCAACGCAACGTCGGAATTATGGAGTATTGATCTTGGCAGCATCACCACCGCAACAATATCACCAAGGAGCATACGATCTCTATCTGAAGACCTCAATCGCTTTGAAGCTTTGCAATAGGATACTGACCAGATTGCTGACATCGATACTGATGTTGAACGTTGCCCGAAGTCAGTAGAACTCAAAACCGGGTTCATCGAAAATGTTAGCTTTCGAAAAGTTCATCGAGCGCTACGGGACCAGGGACAGGAAACAAATGTCAAGCAAGCTAGAACCAGGAAATTCCGACAAAGGTCTTTCTATCAAAAGTTCGGGCCCAGTATTCGAAACGAGGCAATTTCCAAAGAACCAGAGACGAAGAACTCAGTTAATCCATTTCCTCGGTAACTGGAAACCCGTAAACAGCAGAGTCAAAGGTAATGCATGTAGCGGAAGTCTTAAAAAGTTCGAACAAACCCTCAAGGCACCTGAGCCAGACAATTGTACACCATCGATGAATACAATACAACAAAGACATGCGGATATTGCTTCAAGAAGACCCGGATCCACCAGTATCGTCGGGACGGTAAATTCGTCAGAGTCAAGGGTGCTGTATCGTGCCCAAACTCAAGATGTCCCTCTCGCATAGTACGACTACCACTTGCAGCAGAGACGCTGCCGCAGCTTCCAATATCGCGCTTAGTGGTATCTCAAAAGCACTATCAGATGATAACCAACCTCTTCCATGCTTCCGCCGTGGATGAAGTAAAGACATGAGATTCAGTCTCACTCAAAAATTTCAACTTGATTGCAGCAGAACTGGGCTAGTTACTGACCGTAGCCTCTCGATAGGATAAAAATTTGGGTAAGTCAACGTCGGTGCTATAATATTCTGATAGCTAATGGAGGTGCAAATAGCTTAAAGACATATGCTCTTGCAGAAAAAGAATAGATGCAGACGCTCAACAATAGTTGCCATAGTAGTCAATCCATTTCAATAATATTTCTTACTGGAATATATACTTATAACTTGTTCATTCATGCTTTTTAACTAAAAGCTTTTCACTGTCGTTTTCCCGCCCGTTTCTTCCGCTCATGTCAGAACGCATCAACCACCTTAAAGCCACCGTACAGGAACCTGATGATGGTGTGCGGATCATCAAATGGATCTTGCGGCACTACCGGCATATTGTACAATCCAAAGAAAGCTGCAAACGTGCATTTAAACGAGGAGAAATCACTGTAAATGGCCAGGTCGTCCCCGAAACAAGGTTGCTACACACAAACGACGTTGTGGAAGTCAAGTTTGATAAAGGCCTCGTCGAAAGACAAAAGCTTATGGCCGTCAATGTGGACATACGATATCAGGATGAGCATGTAGCCGTAGTGTGGAAAGCAGCAGGCCAGGTTAGGAATTTTTCTTTACAGTGGCAAAGATAATGGCATTGACGGTGACCAATCTGGTGCAGAGCTTTGGTGTCTTTGAAAGAGCACTGCAATACAAATGCTCTGAGGTCGAGCAAGATGTTAAGCTCCGTTTTTTATACACGCTTCAAAAGGCAGCTTCCGGTCTGGTAGTATCTCAACACTGTTTATCAAATAATGGATTATATGACTCATCACAAAGTATGGATCCAGTTAGTCGTTGCAAAGTCAGAACTGGCAAAGAACATCCTTGGTGAACTGTACAGTGAAGACAAGGTCAATCTCACAGTCCGAGTTATTTGTCACGGCAGAGTACCAGCCGATTTACTGTCTACCATTGATCAAGAAAAACAGCAAGAAACAGCCGGTTTAGTCGACGAGATTGATAGCGACGATGATGAAATTGCAGCAGATATACCGGCGACGCAAAGAACAGGGAATATAGTAAAAAGCATCCACATTGCTGAAACTACGCGCTCGAATGCAGCTGACTACTTAACTACCTTGGATCTGGATGTTTGTACTCCCTTCAGCAGCACCGCCATACGCAGCTTCTTTTTCCATCGAACGTCTTACCCTATCGTTGGTAATTCTACATACACGAAGCAGCTTAAAGCTAGCAAAGATAAGGGATTATGCATGAGCATTATCCGTGTCTGCTTGGAGCATCCTGCTACGCGCAAGACGATGGTCTTTGAAGCTCAAGAACCAGAGAAGTTTCAATTGCTGCGAACTCGCGAGCAAAAGTTTTGGAGACGGAATTTCAATCGGGAATTGGAGGAACTGAAGAAAGCTGGAGTGAATACTGCCGCTGCTGCAGAGTATCTAGACAGCATAGAAACTGCTGAAGGCAGCAAGAAGAAGCCCCTGGCATACGTACTCGGAAAAAAGGAATTTTGCGGACATACCTTCAAGGTGACGGAATCATGCTTGATACCACGGCCGAGCTCAGAGACTCTAGTGGAAGCAACAACGAAATATCTAAATTCAACGACTACGACGAACGAGAATGGAACGACAATGCGTGTACTTGATATAGGCACCGGCTGCGGCAATTTATTACTATCCATCTTGCATCGACTCCCGAATGCAACAGGAGTCGGATTAGATATCAGTCAGCAGGCATTGCAAGTGGCGCAAGAAAATGCGCAGTGCCTGAACATAGCTGACGATAGAGTGTCATGGACACATCAAGATATGAAATGCTACGCTGTACCTGGCGACGAAAGATTGTTTGACGTCATTGTTTGCAATCCCCCTTACCTAGACTTGATTGCAATTCAGCATCGTAGCGAGCACAGGCCGATGCTTGATCACGAGCCGTCTATTGCATTATTTGCAAAGGATGAAGGATATGAGTGGTACACCGTCCTGAGCGAGATAGCGCCCAAGCTGCTGCAACCTAAAGGCTGGCTCATTCTTGAATGCGGAAAAGGAATGATGAAGCGGGTCAAGTTGATCTTTCAAGGCTGGAAAGTTGTGGAAGTACTCAAAGATCGTCAAGGATGGGATAGATGCCTGGTGCTTAACATGGAGTGAGCCACGTGTCTAACATCAATGCAAGTGTTAAAAAAGAACGCACTGGATGATTTTTCCGAGGTGCTTTTTTTCCCTTCCTTTTTACTGCTGTGCCATAGTCGAACAATAATCGCAGCTGCTACTTCTTCAGTAACTAACAAGCCCGCTTTTCTCTCTCTTTCTCATTTGCATTGTCAACCGCCATGGAAGATTCTGCGTATGATCGGTCGAGTTATGCAAAAAAAGGACCGCAACGAATGTCCTACCCTTTAGTGTCATCACGGTTC
Source organism: Rhizomucor pusillus (assembly GCF_041956525.1). NCBI lineage: Eukaryota > Fungi > Mucoromycota > Mucoromycetes > Mucorales > Lichtheimiaceae > Rhizomucor > Rhizomucor pusillus. Next base: position 197,625 of record NW_027192166.1, on the reverse strand, counting down.
TCAACGTTTGGAGGCAACTTGAGTACCAATAGTAGCATGAACCATGTTAACCTCCGCCGACATCTCCGTCCTGCTGATACAGCACAGCCTCCAAAGACACTAGTGCTTCCGCAGCTTACAAGACAGGACGCTTTCATTGCAGATACGTCATATGAGAGCAGTTTATCAAACGAAGATAGTGATTCAACCGAGGATCCAAATATCCGCTTCTTGAAGGGGAAACCTATACACGCATGGAAATCAGCAGCGAGATCTGATAGCAGCAAACGATGCCGGATATGTTATGGGACGACAGAAGACGAGCATGGTCGATTTATCTCTCCATGCAACTGCCGAGGAACTATGTAAGAAGAGATGAAATTCCACAAAGGAGAAACAAATAGTTATGGATAATTGCGTAGTAATAACGGAAATATTGTCAGTGAATTTGTGCATGATACCTGTTTGCAGAATTACTTGCATTCCGACATGCGTATTCCCCGTCAATGCAGCGTGTGCCTTGGAACAGTTTCATATCCGGAAGTACGAAATGAACATGATCGGCGACAAGGTAAAGAACTGGCGGGAATAATTATGTTCCATTTGACATCTAATACTGTATAAATTTAGATTTCTCGTTACGAAAAGCCATGATTTATTGCACAACAGCGATTGGATTTTATCTGTTAACAGAGACTGTACGATGCACTGAAGTGAGAAAAGTGCCCGGAACCGAGTTTAAGGAATCTTCGGCGATTGGACGACCAGAGTATCTTTGGTTACCTGCAAGTATCTCATTAGTAGCTTGCATAGCATGATAGCAGAAAGGAGGGTACGCTAGATGTTGTAACACTCGTCCCATTATAGATCGTGAAGAGGAGCTGCTGGAGAAACGGGCTCGCAGGTCAGATATGGACCCACGCATCTACACTTTGGAATGGCGTTCCTGCTATTGTTCTATGGACAGCTGCAATCATAATAATCGCACTAATGTACAGAAAATATTGCATGTAAATATATCTTTGCACAATATAGTCCCTCGTTTACAGTCAAAAATACTCGCTGAATGTAATAAATTACCTCTCTACACGTATAAAAGTCTGCCTCTATCGGATATCAGAGAGGAAATCACAACTACATAGGATGACAATGGCTTTCAACGGAGCGAGTACGTAATATATCGTGGGCTATCTTCCATCACAAGTAATCCTACGCCATATTCGTCCAGTTTTTAGATTATCCGCCCGAAATCAGGTATTGGAGCTCGAGATATTGGCGCGAATTTGTAATTAGGTAAGTGCGATATATTCCCTTTCTTTCAATATGTTCGTTGCTCTGCTCTATCTACCAAAGCCTTGGGATCTTATAAGAAATAGTCATGAAATGGACCCATTACTTGTAAGCACTGGATATTCAAAGCATGTAACGATAATATTCTGCTTTTCTTTATATGCTTCCTCTAAACTCTTTCTAGAACTACGGCAACTCCCTAGAAAAACGGTTGTTTGTAAATGGAAGTGATTCTCAGCTGGGGCATCTAGCCATAGTCATTTTTACCTGACCGCCGCCTATACAAGCAGAGCCTACAGCAAATTTTGATTTCGTTCTTTGCAAGCGATGAGTCAAATGAGCCAAAATACGTGCGCCCGACGCACCGAGTGGATGACCAACAGCAATAGCACCACCATTTACGTTCGTTTTGGCTGGGTCGAGTTTGAGCTCCTTTTGAACAGCCAAAAACTGTGCAGCAAAAGCTTCGTTGACTTCAACTAGATCCATCTGATCCAAAGTCAACTTTGCGCGTTGCAAGGCACCCTTGATAGCTGGCACAGGACCCAGACCCATCAATGTAGGTTCGACAGCGGATGCCTGCCAGCTCACGATACGGGCTAATGGATTCAATTGATATTTTTTGACGGCTTCCTCGCTGGCGACGATCAACGCAGCAGCTCCGTCGTTTATACCAGAAGCATTCGCAGCGGATGTGACACCATCCTTTTTGAACACTGGCTTGAGCTTATTGATGGACTCGAACGTGACATTGGTGCGAGGATATTCATCTTGCGACATTGTTTCTGTACCCTTTTTCGCTTTGATCTCCACCGGAACAATTTCATCATCGAAGATGCCTTCCTTTATTCCTATTCAAAAAGCGGATCACTCAGTTATCAAACTTTGACTAAATATATGCTCAACTTTTACCTTTCTCAAATCTATTTTGGCTGGAAACGGCAAATTGATCGCATTCGTCCTTGGAAATTTTGTACATCTCTGCCAAATTCTCAGCAGTAATGCCCATAGGAGTAGGATTCGGATACTGATCGGTCAGGGTTGCCCACAACGAGTCTTGCAGTTTGAGATCGCTGCCAAGTCGGGTGCCCCATCGAGAAGCGCCGGTCAGGGTGTAAGGCGACAGTGACATACTTTCAGCACCACCAGCTAACACGACATCGCTGTCACCAAGCAAAATCTCATGCGCAGCATTTATCACACTTTGAAGACCAGATCCGCAAAGTCTGTTTACTGTCAATGCAGGAACATGCACGGGAAGACCAGCCCTGTGCCCTATGTGTCTTGCAACGTAGGCTCCGGCTGAATCTGTCTGCATAACGTTTCCGATAATCACAGAGTCGATCGGCATATCTTTTGGCAATGATGACAAGGCAGCTTTAGCGGCAAGTCCACCCAGCTCAGCAGCTTATTAAACAAGTTCTTTGTTGTTAATATTTTCAGTGCATTTACCGAGTCTCTGCTCTGTGTACCTGTCAACTCCTTGAGTTTGCCACCAAAGCTACCGAAAGGTGTTCTATGCAAAGCTTAGTCATTGATTGACAGAAGGCAGAATGGAGAATGCTACCTCTTGGCAGATACAATGAAGGCCTGACGCAATGACATGTTTGCGAGAGAAACGAGAGCGGAAAAGGAACGTGGGTAAGCTTAGAATAAAAGGTCCAAAGCATGTGAAAATTGACTCATGGGCGCTGCTACACATGACCTTTTAGGGTTATTTCTGTGGGCATCAAGTCAATTATCACCTAGCAGCATATTATTTGTCTTATCTGGTACATGCTTTTCCACCTAAAGTCTTCAGTCCACATCTGTTGCGCTGCTTGTAATCAAATCTTTCTGTCTTCGATGATGCTAATTGTGCATCAGTTTCCCGAATAATACACTCCACGATGGTATAAAACGGTATAGAGCAAATTATCATCCTTGTATGCATCTAAATATCTCTATACCTTGGATATGGCTATTATGTTCTTGAGTACGTTGTAATTGCTGAATTGCATCAGCATTTTTCCTTTTATTCAACAGAGGTTTAATTCGCGCACGGACGTTTGACGACTTGCCTTGGCATCGTCACCAAAGCCCTTGGAGCTACTCGAAATAGACTCTTGCCACATCAACAATATTCCAGGACTCCAAATATTTGCATGCGCTACCTGTATATCCCGATGGACAATCACCACCAACGCCAGGTGATCTCTTAACAGCCATTGCCGACATACGACGATTAAGAGAATTGCGGCTACATAGCAGACCTTCCGAATCACTACGTTACAAACATCTCGCAAACAATTTGAACAGCTACCGTGCACATGATAGAGGTCAAAGATGTTTCCAAAGCGATTCTAGTAGTTGTTCGTATCCTTTGCATTCGAGATATCAGAGCATTAAGTGCAGAGAAGGCTGACAAGGATGGAATCATGGAAATTGCCGGGGATCGCGCACAGCCCTTCTTTATTGTGCATGACAGAATGTGTGAAGAAAAGGAGGAATTTGTCAAAGGTCAAGATGGGACCATTTACATATAGCTTTATACCATATTAAATATTCCTATACATACTATGGATCAATTAAAAAAAATATCACATTCGGTGGTTTGCAAGATATAATACCTGAACTTGTATTGTCCACGAATGAGTAATTTTTTTCAATTTATCACGCAAGCAACTTAGAGTTCATACTTATTACCACCATTACTAAGACATGGTATCTTAAGTGCACTTGCTCTGTGATAGAAGAGTGTGCCAAAAATGCTGTTGCGCTCGTCAGCGAGCTGATCACGTTTGCCTGCGGTACCTCTGCTGTGCTTACGGTTTTTGAGTGTTAATGCACATGATAAGACGATGGGAGTTAGCACGCAAACTTGGCAAAGTAGCTCTAAATGACAGCTTACTTGTATATAATCAGGCACTGAACTTTTATCGTAAAATACCAGAGCTCACACGAAATTCGTGAAAAACAGTCAAGTATTGGAGAATATGTAAATCTATTGGTAATGGAGTTGATCAGGCTCTCTAGTTTAGTCTATATGATTATAATGAAATCCTTATTAGCGCATGAGAGAGAGAGAAGTTGAATCTTTCCCAGGTGGCTGTGTATGGACTCCGGTATGGGGTATCATACTTTTGCCAGGATCGATTTAATTGGTCACAATTGAATGGAAAGGAATACCATGCGCCAAGCAGTAGGTTTTACGCTGTTAATCATGAATAGCCTTTAGCATCCATTATCTCGGCCATTTTCCCGCCTGTTCGGCGTTCTCACAGAGTATGTATGTGGTAACCGGGGTATACATGATTAATTCAACGCAATTTATATTTGAGAAAAATTATCAGTGTGACCAAGGAGATGAATTTGTCAATGTCACTGAAGACGCGGTGTCGACCGATCTTAGTAGTACAGTAGATCTGCTCACGGAAGAATAGTCTTGGGCTTTTTATCCCGACCGGGGCATAGACGGGGTATTTTGCATCCAAACTTCAACGGTCGTGCCTGGGAAAAAGAGAGGTAGGAAAAAAGTTTAAAAGGTTTGTTCAGTTAGAGACGCCATCGTTTCAGCAGCAATGAAAGCATCCTTTGTCTCGGTTATCGGCCTCGCTCTTTTGGCGACAGCTGACGCTCTTCGCAACTGCGTCATTCCGCCGTCGCATCCTCCCGGCACCGACGCCTCCCCTCAAATTTTGAGCACTTTCAAAAGATGCCACAAGAACTCGCGTGTGGTTTTCATGAAAAACACTGAATACTTTATAGAAAAGCCGATGAATATCACAGGCTTGGATAACGTCCACATTTCTTTGCAAGGCAACGTTGTGTTCAGCGACAAGAACATCACGGCGTGGCAGGAGAGCATATTTCCACTAAATTTCCAAAGCGCAGGCACATGGTGGGTTTTTGAAGGCAAGAACATTCGCGTTGACGGAGGTGGCGTTGTAGATGGACAAGGGCAAGTATGGTGGGATGCTGTGGTAAGTACATAGTCGCCCACCAAGTCCGAATTAAACCTGAACTAACGAACACATCGTATTACATAACAGGCCAAGGATCCAAGACCAATTACAATGGTTTTTGACAAGACTGAGAACCTACATGTGTCGGATATCACCGTCAGGCAAACCCCATTCTGGGCATTCCTTGTTAGGGATTCTGAAAATATCGTCTTCACAAACATGAACGTCAGCTCTGTGACCAACTCTACCGTAAGTTCCCATTTGCATATCCAGCAACAACTCAAATCTCATTCTTCATCGCAGTACAGAACGCGTAACAGCGACTTTTTTAACGCCGTCACTAGCCGTGGCGTAACCATCAAGGATTCCGTTATTGTTAACGGAGATGACTGTGTTGCCATGAAGCGAAACGCAAGTGCAGTCGATATTGAAAATCTGGATTGCACTGGATCTCACGGTATTTCCATTGGTTCCCTGGGTCAATACGCTCCTGATGGAGAAATTGATATTGTACAAGACGTTCTGGTCAAGAACGTTACATGCCGCAACTGCCAAAATGGTGCAAGGTAAGCGAATTTAGCGTATCTCTTTTTTCTTTTTCGTGCTTTTTAACCCAATGTCATTAATTGCATAGAGTCAAAACCTGGCCGGGCGGTAAGGGTGCAGTCCAAAATATTACATTTCAAGATATGCAGCTGATCAACAATGAAAATCCAATTATCATTACCACTCGTAAGTTTCCAAAGTATATCAAGATTTAGGATGACAGAGAAGTTTACTGACCGTGGTGATAAATCCAAGATTATTGCGATAACAACCAGATGGATTACTGCACGGGCGCCAATGATCATTCACTGACTATTACAGATATAATCTTCAAGGATATCTCTGGATCTGTGTCGGATGATGGAAACCCAATCATCAACTTGAACTGTTCGTCAGGCACGCCATGCACGGATATTACACTCGAAAATATCAACATTGAAGCAGCTAACAACACACCTGCAAATGTTTGCGTCTACGTCGATGACTCCGAGACTGGCTCCTACTGCCCTTCCTCTTGATTTGAAGAGGTCATATACCAATAGTATATATCTTATAATTTCGATTTGTTCGTCCCAAGAAATGAAAGTTATTTACATTTCTTTGCGTATTTCCAATACTGTTGTAACTTAGCAGCAATACTTTCCAAATTGGACCAGACTGGAGCTCGAACAAAAGCAATTGTCCAGGTGCTTAATATAATACTAGGCGAGGCAGATGGGCTTAATCATCCGTGCATTAAGTCTCTGTCGTAGATCACTTCAAAAGGGCAATGTGGGCTATTTGCAAAAGTTATTATGCTTTCAAGAACACGATGTAGATGATTACATTGTTGTCGTTAAGTTACATTGATATGCAAAGATTTAAATGTAAGAATTGGGTGTTTGAAATGCAAATGCCTAGAATTCGTCCTCTTCAGGTTGTCCAGATTCAGCCTCGTCTTGCTTTGCGTACGAGGAGCCTTCATCGCCTTTACCGCCTTTACCCAAGATTTTGACTTGATGGCGTTTTTGCTAGATTTGCAGATATGTGAGTTACATGATATTCCACAATAATTTCGAGACTCACCCTTTCTTTTCTCAACTTTTCATTCTTTTGCTTCAACTTTTCTTTGCGTGCCTCGGTCTTGCCTCCACCGCCCGCAGTCAGCTCGACATTGATCTGTCTCTTTTTGAAAAAGGTATGATGAAACGCCAGTGCTTTCTGTAGAAACCACGGTTAATGAGTTGTTGTTATGGCCCATATTTAATACCGGCATTCGTACCTTGAGCTGTGCAGCTTCCTGAAACTCGACAAACGCAAATCCCTTTGGCTTGTTAGTTCCCTTTTCAGTCATTAATCTCACAGTTGGAGCTTCGCCGCCCACTGATTCAAAGTGCTTGGCCAGTGCTTCTTTGGTGGTATCATACGGCAAATTGCCAACAAAAATAATATATCGAGGTTTCTTCTCTTGAGGCTCTCCTTTTCTGCTTCGTTTCCGTTTGGGCTTGCTCTTATTCTCTCCTGCCTCTTCCACCGAAGAAGTTTGCAGTGCTTTGGTCTCCTGATCAACATCGTCGTCGTCCTCTCGTTTCCGCTTATTACTGTCGACTGTTTCGTCCGTGACATCCGAGGCAGGGAACGCCTTGCCTTCAGTGAATTCCTGCTTTTGCTTTTTGCGATTCTTGAACGCTGCCGCTTTCCGTTCTCGTTTGGTGAGCTTCTGTTCGGCCATAAAGAGAGAAAAAGTTAAAACGGAGGAGCGGAGAAGCCACTTCCCATAAATGGGGTCCTGGCAGCAATGATGCCACCCACACACACGCACACTTTTTGTTATGCAACGTTTCTGTCGAACATTGCTTGGTGCTCGACGCAGCGTGATTTTACGCCGAGGCTTCCAAACAGCTGTCAACAACGAAGAAGGACAGCAACAGCAGCACCAGCAGCAAGTGTTCAAGGCCAAACGCCGGTTCGGCTTTGGCACTGCGCTCATGTGCACCGTGCCATTCCTTGCCTTTGGTCTCGGCACCTGGCAAGTCCAGCGTTTGCGATGGAAACACAACTTGATACAAGAACTCGAAGAGAGGATGGCTATGCGCCCCATCCCACTTCCTAGAAGAATTAAGCAAGTAGCCCCTGTTTGTTGCCGAAAAAAGCAGTGTATATTGACGATGCAAATGTAGCCAGGACGCATTACCGGATTATGAATATCGCAAAGTCTCCGTAACTGGCGTCTACAGACACGACCAAGAAATACTTTTGGGACCGCGAACGCGAGGAGATGGTCAGGTCGGATATTTCATCATCACGCCACTCGAACGGCCAAATGGATCCACTATTCTCGTGAAAAGAGGATGGGTCTCAACAGCAAAGAAAGATCAAAGAACACGTCCAGATAGCTTGATAGAAGGACCAGTGCAAGTGGAAGGTTTGCTGCGAATGTCGGAAAAACGCAACGCATTTACACCAGACAACGATATCGTTCGAAACCAATGGTATTGGGTGGATGTTGATACAATGGCAAAGTTGACAGGTGCAGAACCCTTGTTGGTAGAAAGAGTATCTGGTAAGTCTAACTTTTGACAACTTCCATAGCATCTTTTAACCATAGCTTGCTTTAGACCAATCCCCGCATACCGAATATGGCTTAATAGACAAAGGGATACCAGTGGGCCGATCACCAGTGGTGGAGGTCCGCAATAACCATCTACAGTATATAATTACATGGTACTCGCTGTCCCTGGCAACTACCGTTATGCTCTGGCGTCTGTTGAAGAAACCACCAAATCGCCCCGTCAAGGTCAAAAAGTTGTAAAAATAAAGACATGTTCTAAATTCAACATTTGCAAAAAATCATTTTTTACATACAAAAACTGGACGGTCAGCTATCGGAGGGCGGGTAAGAGGATGGTGGTTGGGTATACAAAATTGATAATGATAAATGATAATAATAGCAATAAATAGTGACAGCTATTTAAGCGGCCTTGTTGTTATTATCAGCTTCGTTTGCAGGTTCTAGGCCGAATTCCGTGACTCGACGACCAAGGACATCTTTCAATTCATGAACCATATTCTGAGAGTCCATTCGGCTGGATCGTTCGTGAGCCTTTAGGTAAGCAAAGCAGATTGAGTAAATTAAGTCCTTTTTGCTCTACATGAAGTTGCAATTTTTTTTTACCTCTTGCTCCCGCTTTGCTTTCATTTCTGCTATCCGTTCTGCACGAGATTTCCGCGATCGTTCAGGGCGACTAGGTTCCGCCATCTCGACAACGGCCTCGAACACGGACGGTCGCGCAGGCAAAGGCAAATCGAGGATACTTGTTTCTTCAGAATCAAATACTTTGGTGGTTGCTTCCATAGAAGGTGACGATAACGGCGAAGGGGATTCTTTGCGTGGAGATTCAGGCGTGGAGGATGATGAAGAAGGGGACAAGTCAAGTTCAGGCGGGTCAAGGTAATTGACGAGAGCAGCGCGTCCTGCTTCCCACTCTGTAGCCATCTGGCCAAGATCATGCTGTATGGACATGTACTCTTTGCGGAGTTGCTCGCGTAAATGGTCGGGTGACAATGCATTGTCAAACTCGCCAGACGCGACTTGCCGGATATCTTGGTTGCACAAATAAACTTTTGCTTCTAATGTTCGCAATTGTTGATCGAGAGATGCCAATTTCTGCAAGAACAGTTTTAGTCGGCTATCGCTGACTGAAGTTGATGAGTTGGGAGATAACGAGCGAGAAATTGCATCTGTATCTGCTGCTGCAGGTTTGCAAAGCTCGGTCTCTAACGCGTCTCCAATGTCGTCGGTGAACTTTTTGGTCTCCTCTGTTAGCTTGAATAGAACCGCGTTCACTGATTTCCAACCATGCTTATAATCGCGGCGAATAGAGTCATGCTCCTCGGTCACTATATTCAATGCTAAAAGTTGCATCATACATTCTCGTCGCTTTGCATGCATGAGCTGCGCTAGCGTTCGCAAACAGTCCAAGGAGCAACCCACGTTGCCATCCCCGGCATTCTCCATCCTGTCAACTGCTGACAACGATGCAATCGGCTTTACGTTATACATATCATACAATCGCGACAAGTTTTGTTTGTTGACCTGATCTATCAGGTCAATGATTCCTTCTTCGAAAACAATGAATGCGCGTCGGAGGGTCGCTGCTAATTTGTTTCGCAACGTTGCGCATCGTCGAGTTTTGCTAGATTGCTCTATCCGCGAAATCGGTGACAGCGGCGTTGAGAGTCTATATCCTCGAGAAACAAGCTCAATTTCTTGAATGGTGATGATGGCTCGGTGCACTTTGTTGTCTAGAGCTTCGCAGCTTTCCATCAATGTTTGTAATCGCGAAAGTGTCGTCTGATATAATTGCCGTATCCCACTCCGACGCTGTGCATAGGGAAAACCATTCCACCTTATCAGATACAACCGTTCACGTTGATGCCATCCACAGTCTTACTTACCATGTGCCTGTACAGTAAAAATATTGAAAGACTTCCAGTCATCAAGGTGGTGATAGACATGAATGGAGCTGAAGCAAACTTCCACAATCCGCTTGCTTGCTGCTGATGTATCAAAGCCGACTCCGCGCCCAATGCAGCCAAGAGACCGGATATCGTCGCCGCCGTGCTCACTTTCTTTACTTTTGAAACCTTGACTGTCGGGGTGGAATAATCGGTGGTCATGTGCGGTGCTGCATGCTTCTGCTTCTTTCTGCCGGCGTTGTGGACTGATAGGACTTCACTTAGCAGAGGCGACGTAACGATAAGATATTTGAATCTCTCTTCGAATGCAGTCTCTTCAGCTAGCGGCAGACATACATTGAATGTTTCCTATAGCAAATGTCAATATCTTTGTGAAACTGTGCAGCATATGTTTATGGTATACTTGCGTGGAGGAGCGATCGTTGCCAGCAGTGCAGTAAGATCCGCCGCAGGCTGTAGGAAGCTTCATTCGAGGACGAGCGCCGACTCATTCTTGACAGGAAGGATCCGTCAGTGTGTGTTTGCAAAGGCGGGAGCTTGACGGCTGAATCTGCACCGTCGAAAGCTTTAAAAGTGGATAAGCTTTCAGAACGCCCACACCAGAAAGGAGAGAAATATAAAAAGACTGTATTGGACGCCCAACGACTTACAGCTCAAGTATTCCGCAAGGGGTGTGTCTTCATACACGACAAAGTCCGTCATTTTTACAAGAAGGTTTAGATTATGCCTGGATCGAGAGAAGCGAGGAAAGGCTAGGTCTCGGAGCCGCGCACAAGAGAAAAATGGGCTGCTTTTCCACAAAGAAACTAACTTTCCATTTCTGTAACGATGGTTCCACAAGGGCGAACCTGACATTGTAGCAGAACGCAAGGCATTGCTCCACTTGCAGATTAGGGATTGACATGCAGGAAAGGCTGCACATCACTCGTTCTTTATCGATATGTAGCAAATGATTATCGATATTATACGTGCCAGCAAACGAGCGTAGATAAATTACATATTACAAAGGACATATGTCACATGCCCTTTTTTGCAAGAGAGTTTGAAAATCTGATAGCTCTTCGCCCCTGGCTTCATCGCTTTTCTTTTCTTTTCTCTTGTTTTTTTAATATCATTTTCATTTTTGCATGCCATCTTCAGTAAAATCCAACGAAGAACAAGAAGAATGCCTTGCTGCTTTTCGAGAGTTGCTTGGTGGTGATTCCTCGGAGTATTCCGATACTGTAAAGAATTGTACTACCAGCATGCTGTGCTCGTTTGCATCATCTCATGCGGGTTACCATAGAGACTAAAGCAGTTTCTGGTTGCACGAAACTGGGACATTGTACGTATTATCTCCCCTCGCGTCAAAGCTCATAATTGACCAATTGCAATCGCAGAATGCAGCCAAGAAACAACTGGATGAGACCTTGGCGTGGAGAAAGAGTAACGAGATTGACCTTCTCCCGTGCGCCACGCGACAGAACGGATTACCGCTCTTGGTCGCTATAAGAGGATTCGAAAGTTTCGATGATGGCAACGTCCAAGTCAAACCGGGACTTTCGGACAGCGTTGTTCGTATCAGCAACCTGATGGGGGGCGACTGTATACACAAAGTGGATCGGGAAGGCCACCCGCTTTTGATAGATCGCACTGTAAGAAGTACTGCACACACGCAAAGCTACCGCCCGGTGATTGTGCTAATGTATTTGGAATGGAAAAATAGGGCTATCACAAGGCAAAAGAACTATGCACTGAAGTAACTGCTGAGCAGGTTACTCAGTATCAGGTGTCTTGCAACGAATTCCTAAACAGAGTCGTCATGCCGGAATGTTCTCTGCGTGCGGGCCACACAATACATCAAGAAACTGTCATTTTTGATTGCAACAATCTGGGGCTAGCTCGTACGTTCGGCTGCTGCTAACATGTTAAGCAAAAGTGTGAGACTGACAGTGCCGACAACTTGTAGAGTTCCATATGAGTGCACTGCAACTCTTGAAAACCGTTCTCGATATCATCCAGCATTATTATCCCGAAACATTGAACAAAATGTTTGTAGTGAATGCGCCTACTGTTTTTGTAGCCATGTGGAAGATCATAAAACCATGGCTGGAACCAAGGGTATAAAATTAGTATTTCAAAGCAGTTGATTATCCAACTTACACAAGTATTCGGTTTAGACGCTTGAAAAAATCCACATTGTTAGCAAAGGATCGACAGCCGAGACGCTGTTGCAGTACATTGCGCCAGAAAATTTGCCGGATTTCCTAGGAGGGACATGCACCTGCAGCCATATGCCCGGTGGATGTGTTCCGTCTGTTGTCATGGGCAATGTGCCCCCATTGGAGCCGACTTCAGAGAATGAAAAGACCAGCAGTGTATACAACAGCGATTTAATGGAAAGGGCTAAATCTGACAGGGCACTGCGTGGACCTGTTGATTCTTAGATGCGCACGCATACTACTCAAAATAGGAACAATTGCGCCCATCCCCCTTTAGATATTTGCATGTATTGTATTGTTCTTCTCGATGAAATCCCTTGTGCATTCACCACCAAAATAAAATTCCTCTTTCTACGAGCATATTCCTGAAATACACATCAGAGCGTGCGCTCATCCAGAAAGGACTCTATGTAATTTTTGATCATTTTGGGACATGGCAGTGATGGGGCGGGCGCCCGTGCCACCTATTAGGACCGAGCTGATGCGACGCCGCTTCCTGGCACCACTCTGCCGTGCATGCTTGTCATGCATGCAGGAAGCTAAGATTTTTGGGGTCCGCGATGCAATGCTCCGCAACAGAAGCTTCGTGAAACATTGCACGATCAGCGGACCTAAATAAAGTCTTGAATCAAACACTAAATAATGTACCAAAATACTGAGCGAAACGCCCAAAAGGCAGACTCCAATCGAGCGGATAGGAAGGGCTAAGCAGCAGCAAACGAACTGTAGTGTGATCTGTCACCAAAGTGGCAAAGGGAAGGAATCCCGAGTTACCGGCTGCTGCTGCATGTGATCCCTTCCAAAATGTGTGTGGGGCAATGGGGTGCGTACCAAAAAGGCAAAAAGCGACTGGCAGTGCAAGATGTCACATGTGGGGTATTCATTTCGTTTTTGTCTTCTTCTTTCTTCCTCTTTCACCTTTTTTCCCTTCTTGTAATTTTTCCTTGTTTTTGCCGTTGTCCACGTATGCATATCTCTTTATTATAATTTATTCTGTTATTACACGCGATGACCGTCTCGACATCGAAAGAACTGACGGCATACACAGCATCCTCGGTTCACGATGCGCCTACGCTGCTTCCTGAACGCATGGCCAATTTTGTTACTGCGGCGTCTTTGGCTGCTCGCCTGTCTATACGATGTTCATCCTTGTTTGTTGAAGCCTTCTTCGAAGCAGCGAAATACGGCACTGTCCTGTCTCTTGGCGTTTCTAGACATGCGATCACGAACGCCCTTGCGACAGCGAAAAGAATAAATGCCCTCACATATCCGACATCCCCCTCCAGCGAGCCAGAAAGGTTAGTATCCTTTATTTTTTTCCTTTTCTGTTTTTTCGGCCGGAGAATTTGCGTGAAATGTACAATATTCGTTTCCTAACAGAGCCAAGTAGAGGCTATCTTCGTATCCTCGATAAATATACCAACCTCGGCATTTACCTCGTACATCATACTTTTACACTTGCAGAATTGTTTGCACTCTCGGGTTTACAACTTACATCCCAAACTGTAAAGTCGGGTTTCAAGGTAAGTAATTTGTATGGGAATAAATGTACCTAGTGTTTCAGACTAAAAAGGCCAAGTATAGACAGCTGAAGCATCAGTGCGTGTTATTGAGGGAATTCTCGGCTCTAACGATACCTCTCGTGCAATTGCATCCATCATCAGTCTCGTGCACCGTGAACTCATGCAAGATCCAGATTTCGAGCTGGCAAAAGATGGAAAGATGGCAATTTTGTCAGGTCTAACAAAGGCCCTGACAGCATTTGCACTCTTGCAGTACGTGACACACAAACGCTCCGTGAAACAACTCAAAACGACCGTGCTCTGGAAAGGTCTCGTGATCGACGAAGAAACGAGTGAAGAGGCTGTGATGCAGTACGACCTCGAAAACAATAAAGAGAGAAAGCAAGAGCACGACGCTCACGTACTACATGAACTGCAAAAATATCTAGCACAGGAAAACGAGCAGATATCTGAACAGCAACGAGATGAGGAGAAAACAAGCAACAGCGGCCAGCTCGTAGTTCCACCAGCACCTTTTGACCTGTATGAAATAACAACCACCACTAAACGCACAACGACCACGACAACGTGCATCAAACCTGTGAATAGTAAAGACAATCCATCGGCTGCAAAGTACGTCATAGTAAGAGCTGACGAGCAAGATCAGCAGGCTTTTATGGCTATGGTCGAAAATGGCTGCGCAAGACGCGCTCGGCCCCGAGGCAACAGTCTCCCTACACCTGGTAACTACAAGGTCTTACTATCTAGCCTATCCCAGAAACTGTCGCGGAAAAAGGTCGAACGAAAGGAGAAATACGAGACCGACAGTATGGATTGGGAACCCGTCACTGTAAGGAGCAGCAGCACATCGGCCACTGTATCCGCTGCAGCGCAGTTCGATGAGTCTGACGACAATAATAGCAATAGTACATTAACGCGTCGTCCTTCATCTTGGAATTCGCCTCGCAGAAGTTTTTCTGATTTCTATCCAAATACTTCATTTATCAGCCGCAAGAAACAACGCAACTCATCGCCGCCTTCCTCACTCGCATTATCTTCTCCACCCATTCTCCCTCACCGCCGCATCTCTTCAGCGAACAATACACCAATACCCTCCATGACTCCCTTGGACGGCGACGAATATTTTACCCCTCGTGCCCAACGATCCAACTCCATTTCATCCGTCACTAGTATTTCAAAGACGCTTACTACAACCACCTTTAGTAATACCCCGCAAACCGATCTATCGGCGGGCTGTTTCCCGCGTGACCACCTCGTCAGGAACATTGCACGATTTATGCGCTACGCTAGCGCCGCGTACGGTGAATCATTCATGCGTATCCTGGGCATTGGGAATATACCCAAAATCTTGCCAACTTCGTACCATCACCACAGCAACCATCACGCATTCGCCCATCACACCGGCGTCGCTGTCGAGGATATCCTTTTATCGAGTTACACCGACCGTTCCATGCTGACGATGCACCATCCTTCGATACACGAGCTTGTACACTACGTGACAGTCGACCACAACGCTCGCGCTATCGTCTTGACGTGCCGTGGCACACTTGGCCTAAGCGATCTTCTCACGGACTTGACATGCACTTACTCGACAGTCAAGCTTCCTGAGCAGGAGATTGATCATTCCCCGGCGGCTCCCGAATACAAGGCACACGGTGGCATGCTTGAAGCAGCGCAGTTTCTTGCAAAAGCAAAGGGGAAAATCTTTCGAGCCATACGCGAAGGCTTGGAACAGTATCCTGCGTACGGACTTGTCCTTGTTGGACATTCATTAGGCGGCGGTGTTGCCAGCCTACTCGGTATCTTGTGGAGCGAGACCCGTGAATCGTACAGCCGCCACTGCGGCAGCGATCAAATGCATTTAGAAGATGCTCCGTTTGTTATCTCGCCTTCTTCTGGATTGCCTCACGGGCGACCTATCCATTGCTATGTCTATGGCCCACCTTGCGTCATGTCCCGGGATCTGAGCGAGTATTGCGGCCGAGGCCTGGTGACAAGCATCGTGCACGGATACGACATTGTCAGCTGTCTGAGTCTAGGTCTGTTAAAGGATTTCAAGAACATTGCTGTCAGTCTCCACAAGGAAGCGCATGTTGCAGACGATATCATCCGGCGTGTTGTAGGGAGATACCGGAAAGACGACGGTGATGGTAACGATGACGACGAGCAGCAAGAAAACTGGTTCTGGGCAATGATCAAGACATTGCGGGCGGATATGCAGGCAGAAAAGCTGTATCCACCAAGTACTATATATATTATCGAGTCTGCGCCAAAGCTGGCCAGTGATACCCAGCAAGAAACTCAAGCGGAACACAGCGCCGCTAGACAGTCGCAACATAGGCGGGCAAGTACGGTGGTGCTTAGCCGCTGCGACAATATTCACGCACGATTCTCCGAAATCGTGTTTTCCCGTAGCATGTTTATGGATCATTCCCCTAGTTCGTACGAAAAGGTTATCCGCAGACTTTGTAGAGGGTATTTTGGAGAATACAGAGCGTACGAAAAGCTGTAACCATTTTTCTTCCACTTCTGGCTTTTATCTCTTTCTTTTTCTGTCCGTCTCGTGCTGGCCTTGATGAGCAAAATCGTAAAGATAAATATCGGCGGTTCCTGCTTGGATTCCCCTTCTTCTCTCCGAACTGCAGTAAAAAGAAAGAAACAAAAAAGGATCGAAAATGGATCTGTCCACAATGCTGAACGATGAACCCATGGGAGAAAGTGGGCCCGTTTCCATTGAAAGGACTGTAAACTTTGATGATCCTGCCGTGAGAGATCGAGCTGTAAGCTACTCTACTCTCATGATTTATGCAATGACATGATTTGACATTAGAGAATTGTGTGTGTTCTTCTGCAGGCTATTCTGCAACTCAGCACCGCGCTCCAGTTTATAGTAACTGCCGACTCTAAAAGAAACACAAACAGACGGTCGTACTCGACAGTCGCTCCTTTCCATGACAACAGACCAACTTTGGCCGGTAAGTATTGACCTTCCACTTTGGCGTATCCGGCAAGGCGGTGTTAATGTCTCTCTCTCTCTCAAAATATATAATAGCACCTGCACGCGCACCGATAGAAAGTGCGCCTATGCCACCACCGACGTGTCCAAAACTGGGCCCGGAAACAGCAAGGGCACCACCTGATGTATGGAGCCCACGCATATCACTTGAACGTGTAATTCAGGAACAGCCATTGTTGCTGGACCGCCAATTTAGTGGATCCAATGGCACTTCACACTTTCAGCTTGTTCCGTGCGAGATCATCTTCCGCGGGGACGAGCCACGCGTATTTCTGGAAGAATCGTATCAGATCGAAGGCGCCTATCCTCGCGGCTTCTTTGTAGCCATGGCAAAGCGCGAATTACAGCATAACTTTGTGTTCCGGCATCCTGATCATCCTTACTTTGAAGACTTGTATGGACTGCGAAGGGTAAAGACAAGACAGATTATTCATTGCTACAGAATTAACTCAAATGCATTGGATAGAGCGCTTATTTCACCATGAGAACGGAGACCGGAGAACAGTGGGAGTTACATCTTAAGGCTTCAAGAGACAAAATGTTCCTTTTCGGTTATCTTTGCAAACACGATGCTTTGACACAAATTGTAAAGGATTCAGTGAATGTGCTCTTGTCACAGCGGCGGTTGCCACTGGTGCTTGACCTTGATGATACGCTTGTGCGTGCTGTAGGTGACGAAGGTAGCAAGCGACAGGTACCAGAGAAGGACTTGCCCCATTGTAAGTATGATTGATATATATCCAAAGATACGAAATTATTCACATATGCTTGTTCTAGGTGGCAACCGCGTTGCAGTGTTGCGAGACGGACGCAGGGTTGTAATGACAGAACGAGTGCATGAATTTTTGGAATGGGCGCAGAACTATTATGATATTTCTGTTTGTTCACTGGGGTAAGCAGGCGTGTAGTGTCTTTGTACCACACAAACAAATTAACCCAACTTACCTGCTAGTGATCAAAATTATGTTGACAATGTCGTGAATGCTTTGGATCCTCAGCGCACTAGAATCCGAGGTGTCATATACTCTGCGCGTTCCGAGCACGATTATATCAAGAGATCACCTGATCCCAGCCGTCCGCCCAAAGACCTCACAACTCTGTATTCGTTCTGTGCATTGCGAGACAAGTCGATCGGATCTGAATATACCCTCCCACTGATAGTAGATGACGAAACTAGAATGTGGCCTCAAGACCAGCACGATAACATTGTTGTTGTCACGCAGCAAAGTGGCGCTTTAGCCTGGAACGTCTCGCTGTTTCCAGTTGTGCAAGAGGTGCTGGCGCACGTCCATCAGGAATTCTTTCGTCAGTTTGATAACTGGGTGCACAGACAAAGTAACATGTCCAATCGATCGCTCGTACCACCACCACCGCCAAGTGCAGTGAATATTTACAAGGCTTATCTTCGCAGCCTCCTTCGAGATAAGATTGCGCAATCTTCGTAAACAATCCTTTTTAATATTTCCATGTATATATACATAAGTCATATAGTCCTGCTTCATTTATATAACATGAATTGCGAACAGCAAAGTAATGATGTGATGCTGGTAAACGGTTGGAGGATAGTATAGGTATTGAAAGAGGAGAATGTAGGTTCAGATGTGAGATGCGTCCGATAAGTTTAATACCATTTGCCACTCGAGACTGCTTGCCGTCTTGCACGCGTGGGAACTATTGGGGTTCGAATGTCATATGCCTCAATGATTTCTTTCCACATGGGAATATCGATACTCATAATAATCTGTTTCTTTCCAATACTTGCTTGCTCATCCACCGTCGGTGGTGCTCTGGTGCCTATCCAATCAAGCCAAAGCTAAGTAAACGTGGTTACTTATCGCCTGTAACAAAAGCTTACGCAGTAATGGTTGCCCGCTTGAATCATCAATCTCTGCTACGCCGTTTCGGATTAAGAACGATACATAAAAAATGTTTTCGACTGTTTGTGAAAATGACTCTGGATTCGTCACAAACTCGAAATAGTTGGTCTGGCCTCGTTCGTCAAGTATTCGCCAAATTGCATTGACATTTTTCAGCGTCTCATTTTCTTGCTGTTGAATATCGGATTCTTGGAGCTGATTGCAAATATCAAGTCAAACCTAGATCACTGTGAATTTTTCTTTGTTCTCAATGGTAATATACCTGTGTAGGCTGGACGAGATCTTCCTTATTCTTTACAATTCGCACCTGTCGGGTAATCTTACGCTGCTTCTTTTCGACACGCAGGGGACCAAGCCTGTCAAGAAGATTATAAGTTAATGAA
Source organism: Rhizomucor pusillus (assembly GCF_041956525.1). Taxonomy (NCBI): domain Eukaryota; kingdom Fungi; phylum Mucoromycota; class Mucoromycetes; order Mucorales; family Lichtheimiaceae; genus Rhizomucor; species Rhizomucor pusillus. The sequence goes on along the minus strand of NW_027192166.1, from coordinate 178,408 downwards.
TATGCAAGTCTGGAGATACCAGGCATAAGGTACTTGCATGAAATCAATGGACTGTACTCTTGCACTGAACTGAAACGCTTTTTGGCCAATTTTCTTCCAGTTCAAATCCTCATCATCGTCGCCAGCTCTCGGACGAGCAAATCTTTTGATCTTACTGACAAACTCATCCACGCTGAACATCTGCGACTCGAGTCTCAGGTTGCGCGCCTTTTGGTTACCGAGATCAGCTGAGAGGACGAGTAGCCTGGAATCAAGGGTGGCTTCCTGCGTGTTTTTAACTGAAAAAAAATGCTTCATGCATTAGCGTTGTTAACTTGCTTTCATCTTTCCTCTCGTATACCTTTGTTGTATATCAAGTTGGCTTTTTGGACCGTCTCGTATAGACCATTGTTGCCCTTATTTACATAGTCCTTCCGATTCTCTGGATTATATACTTGTGAGCTCGGCTTATCTTGGTTTGCATGCAAATATGTCAGACTGTACCTTCCGTCCGGGTGATAAGTTTACGGTATTGAAGGCGGATCTCCCGACGTTCTTCTTTGCTTTGTGAAGGATCATATAACCCGCGATCAGTCTTCTCATTGAGCTGCTGAGTCAAGTGAGCCAATTCAGGATCGCCCTCGAACTCTTCCATTTCTTCATTCTCGTCTTCGATTTCCTCGTCATCGTCTTCTTCTGCTTGTTCTTCCGATTCCTCTTCTAATTCGTCAGCCTCGGCTTGATTAACAATTTCCTCTTCTTGGTGTTCTTTGTCATCTTCATCTCTAGCAGGGAATCGGCTCATCGTTAACAGGTAACGTGGTTTGAAAGAAAGTCGCGCTGAGTTGGGCAGCGCGCGTACACATTTCTGCCGTTATCATTGCCGTAATACGTATAGGACGCATCACAATATTGCTTTCTTTTCCACGGTGATTGATCTCACCTGCTCTGGTACATGGGCATCTGTATCATAGCCATTGCGGTTTTGAGTGCAACCTCGTTATCACATACGAAGGAATGTATTCGAAAATATACTTTGCGTCTGTAATAGCATTTGATATAACTCTTCATGGCGGAAAGATATGCTTAATTGTTGATACAAAAGCTATTATTGTTATGGAGAAAGACAGTCATTAAGATGACAAAATCTGATGGCGCCCGCACAGATAGTGGGATCTTGACGGCAAAGAGACGTTGATATACTGCAGGCAATCTCTTCAACTCGAGACTCAAGGGAAGAATTACGCGAACTTTACGATTTCCTCGTCTCTAAAAGTTACTGAGTGGGCTACTACAATACTTCAGATGAATATGCCTTTTGCCACTCAAAACGCTGCTATCGAACGCTCGACAGAGTTTCTAGAGGTATTCGTAATCGATGATACCATCCCTCGTGCTGTCCGTCCAATGTGAAAGAATATATATATATGTCAATGTAGTTGCTTGTAAACCATCAGTATGTAAAGCCTCCGCAAGTATGTATGCTAGACGCTGATTCATTCTGTCGAGCTGGACAGCACTGCAAGCTGCTGCTATTGACCATGTGGCAAACTTTGCTGCTGCATCTGACTAAACTAAAGAAATTATCCTTTTCCCAGATAAGCTGCATCCATGGAAACTTTTTTCCCAACGTGTTCACTAATATGTAACAAGAAAAGCAAAGAAAGCGTGAATGCCAAACATTTGAATCACGCATGCAGCCGCCCTCTTCCGATTCAGATTACACAGCACATCGATTCTTTTCGTCACTTAACAAACTCTCCATAGCTTTTGTTAGGGAAAAAAAAAAAAGAAGAAACAATACATACGTACAGGGAAAGAAAATTACAAAGAAAAAGGCTTTGGGGTTTAGATTTACAATTGAAAAAGCTGCTTATTCAAAAGGGTTTGTTTTGCCATCTTGTGGTAGTTTCTCCCGTCGCATCTTCCTGCGCTGTGCTCGTGATTCTTGATAGCGCCTCAGGCTGACCTGCAGCTTTGCAATGAGTACACTTAACCGCCATTTGTCGTACAAACGGCTTAAAGACAAGATGCTAGGTTTCCTTGACAGCGGGTCCCATTCGTCTTCCAGCATAAAAAAGCTCCACTCGTTTTTCCTGGAGAGTAAATGACGATCTTTTCGGTAGGATTTTCGCTTGCTGTAAGTTGAATCTATTGCCTGCATTGACATTCAAGAAGAAAAGGAATAGAAGGAAAAAGAGCAACTCATAAATGTACACAGCACTTTATTTAAATCCTTTTGACATATATCACGAGTCCACTGCGCAGTTTTAGGTGGAAGGTGCTCCTTGCCGCGCCCGAAGCTTTCTAGAAGAGGATATGTTGGCCTTGCTTGTACTTCGTCAAGTCTACCAAAAGCTTACCTCTTTCGTTTCGGCTTCGAATCGTATCGAAGGAATGGACTCGCACCATCTCCAGATAACTCTTCATCGCTGCTAGCATTTTCCACAGATAACATGGATGTATCCATAACAGAACCATATGCAACAGATGACGCTGTCGATGCACGCCGGTTGGATACCGAAAGCTGTCAAGTGCGATGACGAGTTAAACAAGATATGCCTGAAAAATTTTCCCATAGCTAATTATACCTCGCTCTCGGCTGCTGGCGGTTCTTCTGCCGGCATTGGGCCGTGATCGACGTTATCACCGTTATTATTCACCGCCACAGATACGCCAGCTGACGCGAATGTAATATCACTGCCGAGATCTCTTGTTTTTTCAAAGGCTTCCTTGAGTCGTCGATGTCCTTCTTGCATGGCCTGTGTAGAGCGAGCAGTCATAGCTAAGCATTCCGCAGCAAATCCTTTTCTCGTTTCCTCAAATGATATGTACCTTTATCTTTGTTTTAAGTTTTGCATTCTCATGCTGCAGTGTATCCAAGGCAACTCTCATCTCCGAGATAAGGTCTTCCTCGCGACCAGCATCAACGCTGACTACCACCGTTCGAATAGAATCCCTTGGATTAGTTGTGCTTCTATTTAATGCAGGTGGAGCCAGGACGGGTATAGACAGCCTTGCAAAGTGTTTAAAGAGCTTGATTGCGCGCTCTTGGATCTTGTGAGGGTCATTTTCGAATTTCTTTTGCGCGATAAGCTTCATGAGCTTGCCCATATTTGTTTCCTTTAATTTTGATTAGAACCCGATTGAGAAACAGTAATCCAGAGACGTACCTTGACCAGTTCAAACGTGACTCCATCAAAATTCTCCACTTGAGACATGATAGAGTCTGCGTCTGGCGAATACTACGAATGATAGATTTAGTAAAGTTTAAAGCATGCGTAGAATGTTATCTTCAAAATCGTACCTCTTTTCCTTTAAATACGCTTCGTCTTAGCTGCTTTCTCAGCTCCAGCATTTGTTTGAACTTTTCATCCTTTTTATCTTCTCGTTGGAGGTTCTCAGCCGCAGAGTCTTCGTTATCAAGGTCCATAAATGATGGATCTTTTCGGAAAACACTGCTTCGAGTATTTTCTGGATCTGGTCGATTATGTGCAGTATCCTCGTTTCTTTCATTATTGGCGTTCGTTTGTTCCCTGAGTTGTTCAGCTAATCGTCGGACACTTTCTTGCTCTTGACGTTTTTCACTCTCCAATTGTGATATCTTTTTCATCAACGTACTCGGTTAACTATCGCCGATTAGTCACAGAAAATTTTGAATATTACCTTTTGTAATAGGCTCTGCTTCGTTGCCTCATGTTCTTGCATACGCATTCGAAGCCTTTCAATCTCTTGCGTCAAATTTTCTTGTCTTATTTGTAACTAAAGATGTGTTAATTTGCCAGCACCATATTTAAGATTGAATACTACATACGTTCACGAGTAACGGATTTTCAGCTTGGTCTATATTTTTCCAAAATCAGCTTCGTTTCTATCATAGACGGTATATACTATACATACGATCTTCATCGGTTTCTTGCTGACTGTTAGAGTAAGCTACTAGATGTTCATGATTCATTTCATTCTATTATAGCATTTAAGTATTTCTCGACACAAACCATGCTCTGCATGATAATACCTCTCGTTTAAGTGCAGAAACATAAATATCTTCCATTCTACGAAGTTCAGTCTCCATTTCTTTGGCAACTTCTTGTCGTATTGTAGATTCCAGGGTAGCGCATCTGCTTTCTGCTTCTATCCACTATAAAGAGATCAATCAGAAGTTCCCAGAACGGTTAATTTCCGATAATTTACCTTATCACGAAGATCTTCCAGTTGAAAAATCAGATTATCAACGAATGGATCATCTGCCTCGCCGTCATCGTCGTCATCATCTTCGCTTATATTTGATAAATTAAGGTCCTCAAACGCAAACAACTCTGTATCTGTGACACTTTCAGTATTACAATATAGAGAACAAGTTATACCATTACTAACCTTCTGACGGGCGCGCTGGTGCACGGCGTTTCTCGTCTGAGCTAGTACGCAACCGTTTGACTGTATATTGTCTAGTCAAGTTTCCGAATGAAACGAACTTAATAGACATGAAAATACCTGATCCGGAGACTCCGTGTAGATCCAGCTTTGGATGAATTCGCTTCCAAGTAGCAACGTCCTTTGCTACGGCGGCGAACTTCATTACATGGCTGTTTTCATCGAATCCAGTGTCAAATGGATTAACATTCACTACCATGACCTAAAGTACCATAAGATATGGAGATTCTAGTTATCTTCTTATCCAATAGCTTACCGCTTTGCCGTCTCCTTCAAACGAACTTTTAAACAATTCAGTCAATTTGCTATGCCTAAACGGAACTATGGCCTGCCGCTAATAGTAGATCGATTCAGTAATATACACTTAATAATGCGCTTTCAGGTTTTACCTTGCCCATTTCAGCCTTCATTTGATTTAGTCGTAAAGTTTCCATGCATTGACCAAGAACCATGAGCGACTTGTTGATATTGCCCGCTTCCTTGAGACGTTGTCCTTTACAATTTGTAAGAAAACTGTCACAGACGATGATGGATTTTGCAATTTACCTGTATTAAATGTATTTCTGTGTCGCTCTGAGCCGGCCAAATCAACAATAGACATCTTGGAAACTGTGGCGTAGGATGGATCCTTTATGCGTAATGTAAGTATGGATCTGGGTTATAGATACGCATTTCATACCTCAATAACATAGTCTTCGTCATCAATGGGTACGCGCACAATCCGAATTGTGAATATGCTGTGACTTCTGCTGCTTGTATGGTTCATCAGTGTAGAATATACAGCGCGATTTCTTTGTCCCTCGTACAGCAAAGCATATGCTTCCTGCGCACCGAAGGTTAATTTCTGGAATTTTCTTTCTTTGTTTATGAACATACTTCAATGTTTTGCACTTTAACTTCTTTCAGACCGGAAATGTACTTGTGACCACTTCGAAACTCATATTTGAGTGATAGTTGCTTGCGCTTTGAATGTCTGTCGGGAGGCACGAGCAGATCATAGATCTTCTCCGTGTATATTTCTGCATAAGACACCCAAATTCCATACTCGAATTTTTCATCGATAGAGATAACTATAATATTCTATTAATAGACTTCACTTTAGTCTTTTGTCACATAAAAACTCACTCGTTCGATCTCGTTTAGCTGGAGGCTGGAAACCATACCAGAGGTCGGGGTTCTTGATAATTCTTGTTCAGTTTAAAGTCCATTCCTGTTGATAATATATGCACTTACAGAGTTTCCGGGGTGCGGGCTATCATGGTGACCGACTTTTCGAAGAATCTGTCTATTTTCCTCTGCTGGATCCTCGTACGCCTGAACCAGGCTATGCATAGCCGGTTTCAGCTAATTGTATGCGTGTTAGTAATTGAAATCCTGCAATGGTACTAACCATATACCTTGGAATCGTTCACGTAGCCCTTGACGCTATTGAAAATTACATCGAGTGTACGCGGCAGCAAGCCTGTATCTTCCTTGGTACCCATAACGGTGTATGTCTTTCCCGAGTTGGTTACACCATACGCAAATATCAGAGCATTTTCTCCTCGTAAAACGTCCTGAATGAGCGGCAGAGTTGTCTTATTGAAAAAGTCTTGTTGAGTGACAGATTCCGTGAAAATTTTTGTGAACTTATAACGTTCGGGTGCTCTGTTGCGTGTCCTATACGCATTCGAATTCTGTGACAAGCAAAGTTATCACAAGTCAGTATGTAGTTGCGAAAAGCAAGCTCTGTCGCGTACCTCGGGAGGTGTCATTGATACTTCCAGATCATCAACCACTTGTAGATACGGCTGCTCTGTTTCCAGATCTGCTCCAGGAGGTCTAGGGCGTATACGTAAATATGCCTACAATCGACTATTGTTCAGCTAAGTTATGCTTTAGTCTCTTATCGCTGTATGCACCTTGATCGGCTCTTTTTCTGGATTGTATGCAATAAAGTTATCCGAACTACTTCGCTTGCTGCCGGCTCTATGTGACGAGTTCTGTTCTCTCGCAAGTGCTTGAAAGTCTGGAGGCTTCGTATGTACTCTAGGGAATGAGCGATATGCTGAACTGGCAGGTGGTATGCGTGTTGGTGTATGTGCTTGCGGCGTCCTGTTCTGGTTCATGCGATGAGGTGTAGTTGGCTGTGATTGTACTCCACGTCTCGGTGTCCTAGCTTCCGCCGGGCTTTCGCTTCCGTGAGAGCTGCATTTCGATAGATTTAGTTGCTGCAGTGATTACAATGGTCACAATGCCCTACCCAAGCATCTTTTCAAAGTTTGGTAGGACAAGCAGGAACGAAGCGCGTCGCGGAGAGTACAAAGACGCGTTTATGGTATTCTGGCGCCGCACGGAGCATATTCAGGGCAGTTTTCGGAAACATATTGAAAATGTACATAATTATCTAAAACGATATTTACATGAACGTTTGCTAGACTCTATGTGTCATTTAGGAATCCTGACCCAGTCTTCGGATAGGATCCTGTAAAATTTCCTCCCTAGACACGAGACGGAAAGGACAGTTCTGCATAGGAATAAACGTATCCGGTGGTAAATCAAAGGGAGTGACTGGGCGTGCAGGGCGTAACAGAGCAGGCGATAGAGTGGAGACCACGGTTATTTGGGAAGTTGATGGTAACAGAACTGTAGACGAAGATAAGTGCCTAGGAAATCGTAGAAGCTTGCGAAGAGGGTAATTTATCCAACTGGATCTTGATCCAATTGACATGGTATCATTTTCCGCAATATTGTGTAAAGATCCTTGTGCAGCCTCTTCAATATTCTGTGATGGCTTTCTGTCGCTGTCAACTTTTTGGATTTGAAAGTTGGACAGGTGTGCGGATGATGTTGTATCATCGAAATTTGTCGGTAGGCTTTTCGCTCGTGAAAGAGGATCTTTAGAACCCTCGCTGTCGAATGAGCCATACCAGGTAGTATGTTTATCTCGTAAATCTATGTTGATTCGATTGCTGTTGTCATTGTTGCTGCTGCTGCTGCTAACGCTGCTTTCCACGCTTGATTCGCTGTCGATTTCTGAAGATACAGTGACATCGAAAAAATGTTGACGAAGACCTGCATACTTCTTTTCCCATTCCTCAAATGGGTTCTTCTCCATCGCTATAGCTAGGCTTTCATTGGGGCTCATCATTGTCTTCTGATATTCTTCGATACTGTTACTCTCCACCAAAACGGGAGTAGGAGCAGCACTGGGTTCTCGCTTTCCAGGTAGTGCTGTACCCAATCTTGATACAAATTGCTTGACGGTGATATTTTCAGCTTGGGAGCGATGTACCAAAAATCCGAGTGCAACCAGGGCAACAAATCCTGCGCTGCTTGCTCCCACAATAATGGCCAGAGTATTGCTAGAGCCTTGAGAGTCACCCTGTGCAGTTGACTGATCACTGCCGAAATTTTCCGTGTTCGCGTTTATACGTTGATTGTCCGTTTGCTGAGTAGGCATAGCAATTCGTGCCTCGTGAAGCTCAATATCTTCGTCAGTTAAACTTGGGAATAATAGAAAGGATGAAACCATTGAGTTGGAGCGTGAAGACGTCGCGAAGGCAGACCTGGATGCGGACGATACAGTGTGTAATGGCCTAGTTGCTGATGTCTTTGGCCCAGCCCACCTCTGCGCGTTTGATGCTGAGAGACATAATAACAGTATAGTCGAAAACGACGAGAAATGCAGCGATAAAATACGCATAAGAAACCGAATACCAAGAACGAGTAGAGTAAGGAAAAGATCCGATGCAAGCTTCTTTTGAATTTTCGAGGATTTTAGACTGAATCATAACACCGAGAAGTGACTAAGCAAAAGGATCCATTTTGAATATGAGCTTTAGCCTTCATATAAATAATTCACTTTTGAGACTTCCGACAATTATCATTTACTCCATTCATTTACATAGACTTCTGATGATAACGACCCTCAGAGGTTTAAGATTGCCGCCATAGAGAGTAGGTTGTCGGAGTTTGCTCGGGGACTTTGACCTCAAGATGCTTTTTGTTTCTGGCCTGTTTCCATCCTTTTCTTCGCTATTGATTTGGACTTCATAACCAATTTTTTTACTAACTAATGAGTACAATTGATAGCAGAATGATAACAGACCTGGATTTGGGTAAGCGTGCAGACGATCTTAAAGAATATGCAGCTAGTATACGGCGTGAAAGAGGTTTGATGAAGCGTGCTTTGGATGACAATAATTCGTTCTCGTCCACAAGGTAAGAACCTTTGATCAATCACACCGTTTCTAATTCTTTGCTAACTTGGGCTCTTTCTAGTTCCAAGCGGACGAAAGTAACATCTGAAGCGAGCATTCACTCCAATCTTACAGCAAAAGACGAGGTTACTTTACCTAATCTGGATCGCGATGCTTTCTACAAGCGTTTGTCCACATTCAGCTCAGCATATGTCAATCGAAAGAGACCCATAAATGCGCTCCAGTGTGCCATGCATGGGTTTATTGATACTCAATATCGTTGTGGACCAAATCAAGATGTTTGTAAATTAACCTGCGAGACATGCCATTGCAATAACTTTGTAATCGATATTACGCCTTATCAACCTACAAGTCAGAAAGGTATATACCCTCTTATAGTTTTTGATGAGCGTTGTCCTAACACATGTACACAGTTTATGAGATTATCAAAAAATACGAAGATAGCTTATCTAGTTTCCATCGTGAAGATTGTTTTTGGAGACACAACAGCTGTCCAGGTTTGTATGCGTATGTATGTATGACCTGTCGCATTGTCATTAATGACAAGGCTATAGATGAGGTCTATTCTTTCCCTCTTCGTACGTCGTCGGAAGCTCTTGATCTCATAACGACAGAAAGTCGTAACTTTCGAGCTTGTGAGGATCAATTACCTGCCGTCGAACATCCAATGGTAAGCACACGTTTTCCCTGTTTACTTACATTTCGATAAAGTTTAACATGAACTATATAGGACGAGATCCAAATGAGGAAGCTTGAATATTTCATCAGGGCAACTGAAACGTCTTCCGAGGCAAAGTATACGTTCGCTCCAGATTCGCTTTTGACAGATGCACTTCGCACATCGTACCTCCTTCCACTTTTCGGTTGGCGCCATCTGACCACTGAAACGGATGAAAATGCTTTGAAGTGTCACCATTGCTTGCATGAGATCAATCTAGCCGGACTGCAGAATCCATTTTTGAACGATAATGCTTCCACAACCAAGTTCGACGTTGTAAGAGGCCATCGAGATTACTGTCCATGGGTCAATCGGCGACAGGCATTGGTAAAGACTCCTCGCCGTTTCGCTTTGAACAAAGAAGCTCCTCTTTGCGGTTATGAATGGATGATTCAGATCGTGGAGATCGAATACAGTTTCTTGATGCAAATGCGAGAGACTTCAGCTGCATATCGCGAATCGAGGATCAAGTATCTGAGGGATTCGCGCATGCAATTCCGCGAGACTGGAAAGGCACTGATGGCCCGTTTACGCCAGATGGGTTCTACGCTAAAGTCGGAGGAATCCAAGAATCCTGATCAGTTGCAGTCCCAGGAGGTGGATGTGGAGATCAACACGACTGCAGATATACTGAAAGGAGAGAAGCAACAGGCTGAGATCGACCATGTTGAGAATGGAGAACGGCTTGCCCAGGAGGAGCAATTCGACGTTTCCTCCGGTTTCGGCGAGAAGGTTACTGCACAATCGAATGAATCCATGGAAAACCTTACTGTGGAACAACCAAAGAAAGAGGATACTGTTGAGGATCAAACGAAGGAGGTACCAGAGATTATCGAATTGGATATGGAAGCTGAAACCGTGGAAGAGCACAAAACTGGAGAAACAACAGAAGAAAGACTACAGGCAATTGAAGACCAGGTGCATGATTTGACCGAACTAGAAGAGACTGCTGCTGCTGAGCTAGGTGATACCAGCGTTGAAGGCATGCAGGGTGAAAATATTGAAATATCAGAGCAAGAAGCCGGGTTACTGGAGCAAGAATATAACGACATCCCCGCAGATGCTGTTACTGACAAGGGTCTCGAGGTACCCGAAGCTGAAGAGGAGGGTCAGCTGCCTGAAACAGTCAATGTAGACAACCAAGTTCAGGATGAGCATGCAGTTACTGTCGATCTGACTGAGGAAGGAGAAGTGCAGCAAGAGGATCAAGCTTCCGTTCAAGAAATACACGAAACCAATGTCCGCCCGAGTGCAGATGTTGCATCGGCTGAGGACGAATTGGCTGAATTTGCAAGTACTCCTGGTGGTAACTTGCAAGATGATGAAGCGCTTCTTGACGCAACAGCAGGGGAGTTGCAGACAGCATCACCTCTGATCTCAGTATCTCCAGCAGCTGGCACTCCTTCGCCCATACAAGCAGCACAGCCAGACGAGAAACTTGAAGAAGAAGAAATTCGGGAGGAAGAGTCAGCAGAAGTTGCGGATGTCACCACTCCACAGGTACTTGGCGATGAGTTCGATGCTGACGACATATTGAAAACCGAGGATGTTGACGAAGATACGCGTAAGGTCGAAATGGAACATCTGGAAACTGATGCTACAGAAATGACTGCTGAAGTTGCAGACAATGCATCTGAAGTAACTTTGGAAGCAGCAACTGCTGCTGAGGAAACGGTTCAAGCTTCAGATGCGAAGTTGGAATCAGACAAAACGGAGCATGAAGAGAAGCAGCCCGCTGCAGAAGAAGGTGAACTTGAACCATCCGAGCAACAGCCTACTGCAGAAGAAGATGAACTTGAGCCGTCGGAGCAGCAGGATGAAGCCGATGGCGGTGAAGATCTCCCTGAACAGCAAATTGAAAGCGATGGCAGAGAGGCCTTGGAAACGCCGAATTTCGATAATGAGGACTTGGAGGAGGAGGAAGCTTCTGAAAACAAAATATCCAATGCTGATACCCGAAATGAACATCAAGAGGAATCAACTGAGGCGCAATCCGTGGAACAGACAAATGACCACGCTGAAGCACACGAAGATGGTGAACTTATCGATGCAGCTGAATCTGCAGAAGAAGGATATGTGCCATCACCATCAGCAGATAATCAGGAAGACAGCGTTGTTCCTTTGTCAGATGAAGCGGATGTATTACCTCAGAAAGGTGCAACTGATGTTATTGACCTTACAGAGCTTGATGAGGATGGAGTACAGGGCAGCGAGAACGGCGTTGAAGCAGATGGTGACGAAAAGAAGGAAACTGAGGCAATCGCCGAGACTTCCAGTGAAGTGATACAAGACGACAAGGAAGCAGATGAGCAGGACGACATGGAAGAGGATGGACTCGAAGACTCTCAAGCTTTGCCAGAGGAAACAGACGAAAAGATGGATATTGGTATCGATGAAGACGCGGCCGAAGTTAATGAGGAAATGGATGGTGCAACTGAGCAAATTGGAGAAAATGTTGATGACATGGAATTACTGGAAGACGAGAAAGCTGTCAATGACATGTCTGCGGATATCGATGTAGACGTAGAAGACAAAGATGCGAGTATCGTCATCGAAGAAGCTACAACTTCGGATGAAGTAGTCAACACTAGTGTAACAAACGATGCAGAAGAATTTCAGGAGAGTAACCTAATTGACGTTGACGTTGAAAAGGATTGAAAAGAGGATACATTTTCTACATCTGCGGAAGCAAATGTAGTAGAGGACAAGTCGGCCGAGTCTGCTTAGGCTAGTATTCCCTTCTATTTCATTAGTCTCATATCCCTTGTACATATCAGCGAATAAATAATTATGTACTATAATGCGTTTATAGCATGCATGCTAAGGTAGCAGTGACAAATGCTCGCTGTCCAAATGGAGTTATTTGTGTGTTTACAAACGCTGCCAGCGGAGGGGCAAGGATAACAAATTTAGAAACGGGCATTTCGTGCAAGTAACACCGATCGTACGCTAGGACAGCTTTCCCCTCGTTTTCCTTGCAGCACGCATTTTCTTTTTTATTTCTTTCAATTCCATAATAATGGGTGCTCAGACTGTCGACTATAGAGTATCCAAAGTTGTTGTATGTTGCAAAGACTGCGGTCAAGACGTAGGTCTTTATCCTGCTAGGCATCGTTGCCAGGACGTCGTTCGACCACCGCTGCCTCCGTTGCCGGCCAATCTCGGTGATGGCAATGCACTCAAAGTACCTAGAAAACCTGTGCCGTCATACGACGGCGACAACCAAAGGTCTCGGCCGAATTCAGCAGCATCGTTGTCGTCAGGAACATGGTCATCCAGTCCGCAACCATCAGAAGCATCCTCGGCTACCTCGACGTCGACTGGTGGTGGTGGCAAATGGTCAAGGCTGGTGCGTTCTGCTGCTGGCACTAAGCAGCCGGAGCCTCAGATGGAAGACGAGGATGCATCTATCTATTACGACAAGTTTGCTGCACACCTTCCCGAGTCGACACCAGAAACTGCGGGAAGGAAACTGTGGGGAAAAATTCGAGAAAATGACAAACTCAAGCAATTGAATGAGAAATGTAAGACAGAAACGACTAGAGAAAAAGAAAAACAAGAGGGAATAATGTATGCAAACTTTTTTGCATGATAGATGAAAAGCCAAAGCAGAGTACCAAACTCTGGACAAAGCTGGTACAAGCGACACAAAATATGGCAGACAAGATTCCAAGCCGAGATGATCGAGGACCTGGTAAACTTTTACGGCTAAAGTAGCAGCAGTAATGTGTAGTTTACTGACAACAATAATGAATTACAACAGAGTCTGATGAATCGGATTGGGAAGGCGAAACACACGTGTCTCGAGTGCTTCGTGAATACTATGAAAGGAAAAATGCTCCGTTACCAAATTGGCTGTTTGACTCTCGAACTCCAGCTGCAAAGAAATCACCCGTAACCTCACGACAAAGGTACAGCCATGAATACTTGAACGAAGATACACATGCTCCATTAGCAGAGCAACGAAGATCCCATGGCAGAAAACAGAAATTGTGGGAAACTAGCAGCCCGGAGCAACCGCCGCCGGCTCCATCGTCCAGAGAAAGAGACCGCGAACGAGAAGATATGTATAGACATGAGCAAAGACTTTCTGATCGACCACATGTGTACGAGCCCTCGCCGCGGCCGCCACCGTCACCTTCCCGCAGCAAATACTCTGGCTACGAAGCAGACGATGATTACGGTGCATCTTCCAGACGTCGTGGAGGTAGTTTCCTAAATGAACCAGCGCAGCCTCCAGCTAGAAGCCGGTCGCCAAGTCGAGGATACAGAGACTTCAACGACGAATATTATAGTCCGCCTCGCTACAACCATCCTCATCATCTTCCACCACCGTCTCCTAGAGGAGATAGATTCCGTGGACCAACAAGAGAAATGCAGAGCCGATATCCCGAGAGAGCGGGTGAATACTTTTAACAGAGTAGTGGCACCTGCGCCCACAGTCATCTACTTTTATTATAATAATCACTGTAATTCATACTTTTGTCTGTTATTCCATCCCTGAGAAACCGTACAAAATAAGATCACACTCACTACTTTCTGTCATTGAAACCGCATCATTCTTCTCCCAATTTTGTACCACCTTGAGCAAACATGAATTTGGAACTGCTCGGTACGGATCAACGTGAACGATCGATTAACCATTCTTGCACTGATCTGCGTGTTTCAAGATCCATGGGAACAAGAATACCCGCAGGTGATTGGAGAAACGCTTGAAGACGGCGACATTCTCAACTGCAAATTCAATCGACGGGGAACATTGCTGGCAGCTGGCTGCCAGGACGGTCGGTTTATTGTATGGGATATGGATACCAAAGGAATCGCCCGCGACGTTGAGGCTCACTGCAAACCGGTAACAAACGTCAGGTAGATATAACGTTTCAGGTATTGTCAAATACATGTTGGTAATAACAAGTGTTTGCTAGCTGGTCCCGCAACGGACGATATCTTTTAACAGTCTCAAAAGATTGGACATGTGTATTGTGGGACTTGCTGACGGCAGAGATGTACGGCAAAGCACGATTCGAAGCACCACCGTTAATGGCACATATGCATCCAAAGAAAAGGTGAAAATCTGGGAATTATTATCTGTTTTATCGGGAAGTCCCAATATTGACATTCATCAGTTTTGTTTTCGCAGCGGCGCTGATGCAAAGTGCACCGTATGTAGTAGATCTTTCTAGCGGGCGCGCGCATATGACAAAACTTTCTTTGGACTCCCTAGAAGGAGAGGAGCAGTCATCACGGTAAGAAAAAAAAAAGATGATGTATTTTGCACGGGTACTTGAACTTTGATATATGTATAGGCCATTTACGGTGTCAGCTATATCGTGGAACAAGACCGGTAAACGAATATATGCCGGAACGACCAAAGGATACCTGTATATCTTTGATTCCACCACGTTCAAAGTTGTGTATTCAACGCGTGTCACGTCAACAACCATTAAAGAGATACAATGGGGTCGCAACGGAAAGTAGGTTTGCTCAAAATATCTTTTCGGGAGGAATTATTTTTCTTACATGATCCGCAGAGATATCCTGTTCAACTCCAACGACAGAGTGATTCGATTGTATCAGCTAGAAGATTACGACGGTGTGCCGGTTTTAAGAAACAAATTCCAAGACCTGGTGAATCGAATACAATGGAACACGACTTGTCTCAGTGCAGATGGAGAATTCGTCGTAGGGGGTAAGGTGATAATTCAAGCTATATCTACGTTACTCACGTACGTATGGTGCTCACGCAGGGTCTGGTCACAAGGCTGAACATAATATTTACATTTGGGACAAGGAAAAAAGCAACTTGGTCAAGATTTTGGAAGGCCCCAAGGATTCACTGGATGATCTCGCGGTAAGTTCGATGTGAAAAGGAAAATTTTTCTAGTCAGCCTGTGACAGAAGATGATCGTAGTGGCATCCCGTCCGACCTATCATTGCATCGGTCAGCAGTTACGGCAACATTTACATGTGGACTATTAAAAACGAAGCCAATTGGAGTGCATTTGCACCTGACTTTACTGAGCTAGAAGAGAACCTGGAGTACGAGGAAAAAGAGGATGAATTTGATGTAGTAAGTTGTTGGCATATCTCCCAAACTCGATTAGCAAATCAGGTAACAATAAACCGAATTTTCAAGGTACCAGAAGAGGAAGTATCCAAACGAAAACAAGACGATGAAGATATACAAGTGGATGTAACAACGTGTGAGGATGTGCAGGCATTTGTTGATTCAGATGATGATCAAGATACCCCCGAAGAGGAACGGAAAGAAATCTTCTATTTGCCTCCTTTGCCTTTTGGTGACGGTGTGACCAAAGCCCCAGCGAGTCGACGGCGATCACTTGACATGGTAGTAAACAGCGTCAAAAAGCGTCCACCCAGGGCTCAATGATTTTCAATTTGCATGTAATACATATATCCAAAACTTTCTAAGTAATGTATGTAATGTACACGCTGTTCGTGTCTTTGTGAGAATGAGGCCTATACGTTCCGAATGGAATGAACCGATATATGGAAACCTAGTTATCAGCAAAAGCAGTTCTATACACACATGACTAGGTTTAATCTCATTAACTTGTTTGCATATAATACATATATAAACGAAACAAAATCTATACATACACTTCCCAAGAAGAAGAAGAAGGAGAAGATGCTGTACCGCGCCGTGGGGTGAGGGGAGGTATACAAATTTTTTCATTCTGGTTTACACGAAGTTGTTCAAGAAAGAGTCGCTGCCGATGCTGCTGTTGCATCGTCGTCTGCTCCTGACTCGGAGAAGCTATCTGATTGAGCGTAGTAATGAACGCGCATATGCCTACGCATGTTGCTTTGTACACTGAACCGGCGGTTGCAACCGGGAAACTGGCATATGTGCGGCTTCTCGCCCGTGTGCGTGTGGCTGTGGATACGCAGCGACGACGGCCTCGTAAATGTCTTTCGACATTGTCCGCAGTGGTACCGATGCTTTTGAGGCTGCCTTGTGCTGCTGCTGTGATGGTAATCGGGCGAGGGCAGAGGCAGAGGAGGCGACCTGGTGCTCGAGACAATCATGGCAGGTGGGTATCCGGTAGTCGTATGCGCCCGGGTTCTGCCCCTCCTCGTTTGTCCGCTGTGAAGAGCCAACATGGTTTTTTGACGCTGCAACTTTAACTGTAACTGTTGTTGATAGTGGTATTCTTGTTGCTGTTCCTGCTGACGATGATGATGATTATGGAGCAGTGCCTGCTGCTCCTGGTATGGATGAGCAAACGTGGCTGACATTGCTCGGCGGTGGCGACTAGAGAAGCCGCCGCTGTTGGTGGTGGCTGTGGTGGTGCTAGTTGGCAGAGGAGGAGGAGGAGCAGGATATTGGGTTGGAAAGCGAATGCAGCCACAGGGTTCGACTATTGCTCCCTCTGTGCAAGGGAGCGTGTGATAGATAGGAGATGCATTATCTAGACAGGCTGCACATTGCCAGCAGAGTTGTTGTTGTTGTTGTTGTTGCGGTGCTAGTTGTTGGGGGTCTGTCATGCTTTGTCTCGGCTGACACTTTTGTTTGTCGAGCGGGAAATCGCAAATGCGGGTGGGCGCCGGTGCTTTCATGTCACGCTCATTTAATGATCGTCGCTCCGTTGCTGTAGGTAAATGAGCAGTCTCTTCTAGAAGGCACAAAATGTTGTTAGTTGGATTGCTACCACATAGACGACATAGCAAGGATAAGCATTCACCTTCGTTTAGAGCCAACTTGCGCAGCAAGTGTGCAATAGGGGGTAAAGTGACGCGTTCAGCTTCCATGTCAGCGAGAGACAATAGACTTAGAAGAAAGGGGGAACAAGCAAGGAACAGCTGAGGTTTTTATAAGCATGATGGTCTAGTTGCGACAAACATGTGCCGATCAAAGTATAAACAAGCACCAAGGTGGGTCTAAATTTTATCAGATGCGTCGTTGTTCTTGTGTTGCCACAAACAAGGAGACACACACAAGGTTGGCTCCACCTTGAACTTTACAACAACGCTAGGTCACATACATACTCTACAAACTTGTATCGATGTATAAACAGCCTTGCCCCCAAGCCGATTCACTCAGCAGCACCATCAAGAGAGAGAAGATCTCGGAGCTGAGGTTACTGTAATGATAGGCATAAACTTCTTTTTTTTTTTTTTATCTCGTCGTTTCGATGGGCGTGCTTTGTTTGTCAAACGTGTCCAGTGTCACCTGTTTCAGTTCCATGCCGACGATCGCGTGGACACATCAAAGCACCGTGCATGCATCTTGGGGATCCGTTCCATGCTACCAAAGCACAACTTTCCGCAACAATCCGTATCCTTCCAAGAGCGGGACACAGCAGCTTTGTATGTATGTATGTATGTATGTTTGCACATTTCAGGCCTCGTTCCTGTTATATACAGATATATAACAAACTATCATTTGTTTTGTTGGGGTTGTTTCTTTTTCTGCCAGGACATGCGCCCTATTGCAGAACCATGAAACAAGAAATGATGATGTACATGTACTGTACGTACTTAGGGCATCTGCAGAACGCCCGATGCCAATGGAAACAGGATCGGTACGAGATCACGGTTGCACAATGAATTTGCTTTATTGACATTCGAAGCCGAAGTTATCTGTATGTTTGTTTGTTTGCTGTCTGTTTGTGTGAAGAGCACGCAACTTTCTTGACCCTGTAACGTGTGTACGGTTACAAAAATATCTTTGTTCTGTATTTTCGCTCTATGCAATGCTTAAATAGGAAAAATAGGGGGAGAATATGATGTGGACGATGATGAAAAAAAAAGAAAGCTTTCTTTGTGTGTAAATGAGAATGGGGAGTGGTATCTCTGAAAGATCGGCGAGCATCGTTTTTTCTTCATTTATCCTCTTCGGGGGATTCCGTGCGATTCCGGTACAAGTAGAATTGGAAGAAAATCTGTATTTGCCCCTCCCTTGTTAGAAAAGAAAAAAAAATACTGGTTCATGGACAGAATAGCATCATACCGTGAAATCAAAGAAGAGCGTCCCACCGCTGCCAAGAAGCCATGGGAAATTGATAAGCAAATATGTACGATCAAGAGATTTACAAAAGATGGACTATAGTGTGCGTGTGCTTCGCCGTCAATAACAATAAACAAAGCGCTGATTATTGTTGCAACTTACGACACAATAGGTAACATTGCCGGTGACACTAAAAATGAACATCAGGATTGACAAGCCCTCCACGCTTTGCGTTTTGAAGTTCTGCATAATTTGGGGTATACGGCTGATGCAGTAAAGCAACGCGCTTGCCCAGCCCAGCAATTGAGGCACAAGATGCCATTGTGAAAGATCCACTTGGTTGTCCGGGTCGCCAAAGAAATAGAGACATGATCCAATAAGCGTGACAGTTGTTAACACAAGGCTTGACACTGTAAAAGTACGTATAGTCTTCCGCGTTTGTGACGAAATGTCGACCGTAGTTTGGTTCTCAATGATGCTGCTGTTCGTTTCTGGTGGCAGCAACGGATCTCGTTCGCCAGCAGCGACCGTTTTCCCGTCTGACTTGTAAAATTTGCGATAATATAATGTCTGGCTCATAAGCAGTACATCTGAGAACAAATAGTAGACTGCAATGAGGAGCTACGTAAGGGGAACGAATGCATCTCCTCGGTTATTATTGAACAAAAAAAATTTCTGCAAAACAAGGCTTTACCATGGTAACCAACAGGTCTTCTAAGACAACTCCTAATAAGTTGAATATGTCTCCAAAGATCCAGAACAGAAGAAACTGAACAGAGACTCCGTCTGTATTTTTGCGGCAATAATTCTCATAGAGTTGTCTGTGATTTACGACTGAGCATCGTACGTGCTAGATCTACATTTTAGTACTTACGGTGTAAATACTACGAACCAGCAGGCAATGCTCATGTAACCAAAGACATTAGCCCATAGATCGCCATCAGACGTAGTCTCTGTAATCTGCATGCCGATTGCAAGTTCCTTTCGGCAAGCAAGAAAGGATAAAAGAGATAAAGAGTTAATTTACTTTTCCGAAACAGGAACCAGAATCCCAGAATTCTGACTCACAGGCCATCATATTGCGAGATATTCATTCCGCTTGAATATATATTATATATCTTCGAAATATACGTATATTCATCAACAGAAAAGACAATGCCCTCAAGAGTTATTTCTGTCCTTCTGCTGTACAGGGTATACGTATATTTAGTTTAAGAATTTGAACCAATTGGATAATCCCTTGCTCTTTCTCCTTCTTGATTTGTACGAATCAATGTATCGAAGCTGGTTCCTGTTGAGAGCTCCACGTCGATGTTTCCGGATATATTCGATAGCGTCCTAAGTAGTATCACTTTAGCTCCCAGTTACTTTTTGTCCACACGGACTGTATTACATACTAGAGGGTCCATGCCACTTTCGACCAGTGACAACGTAACAAGCACCTACAAAGCCAGTAAGTTTTGACACGTCATTGCGTGCGAGAAGCAGATTGCAGATCTTGCATACTGGTGCTCTACCGATTCCTGCAACGCAGTGGACCGCAATTGCAGTGCCTCTCTCCTTTGCTGAATGGGTGAGTGTCAACCAGCGGTCCACCGTTTCCGTGCTAGGTACGCCGCCATCCTCAAAGGTGATATCATCGATCACTTTAATGCCTGTGCGCTTTTGAAGATCGTCTGCGTTGTATGTATTGCCGATTCGTCTATCACAAATACGAACGATTTCTGTCACATTTTGATCCAAGAGTGTATCAAGATAGTCCGGTAACGTTTCTTCTGTTGGAGCGTCGAGAATTACAAACTTTTGCTGGTCAATGGGTGATTGTACAATTGATATACGATTTTGCATCCAAGGAGGAGAAATAAAGAGAGAGAAAAGAGGGAAATAATGAATTTCTCAGCGGAGACCTTTAAAGATCTTTGGAACGACTGGTACAGCTTCCTCCTCGTCGTTTTTGTCGCCGTTACTTTGATGGTCGTCATCAGGCACTCCTGATGCCTGCTGGTGCAGATATGGGCTAAGAGCGGAAAACGTACGGTAAATCATCTCCCTGTCGATACATACTTCTCTTTTTTTATCCTTTTGACTTACGGTAAGATCGAATATACTTTGATCTGGCGAACATGTGTATCTCGACCGTTCAAATGAGTGTTGAGAATTGCAATCTGTAGCCGAAATACTCGCACAGGCTCACTGGGAATTTTTTGTTAGAACAATGTAATGTATCCAAAAGTTTGTGATTTTACCCAGCAGCAAAAGTCAAATCTGCGTTTTGCCAGCCTACACCTTCATCACACTCCAAGCTCATAATTTCCTGTTTACTTTAGTGAGAAAAATGGGATCTAGTACACCAAAGCCCCAATACTTGCATGCAAATCTCGATCGTTAGTACCCCCTCTGATTGATATATGTTTTGGAGTGTAGCTTTCATCCTGAAAGTAGTCTATAAATATAGATACTTGCTGTATCATGATGAATACGCACTGTACAGGAGATACGTTTAGGCCGCTCATTTCTTACTTTGATAAACGTTGCCTGATGGAAAAAAAGATCGATTGTATGCGGTGCTTTGGGATCCGTGCAGTCTGATCTGGTTTTTCCAATTAAAGATATTGCGTTTCAACTTGTATGAACAAAAGTGCCAACTCACTGCCAATAAGTCAAAGGGTTATTGTCTCGCATTTTATCCACACCCCAGTTCGGTCGAAACGTCGATACCGTCCACGTTGCTTCGTATTCTGCAATTTCGCGGCCGCCGGTTTGTTTTTGCTGAAGGTCAGGATGCGTCTCCTCGTATACACGGATAGCATGTTTCTCTCGTAGCTGATCGTCGAGACGCTGACTCTCTTCTTCTGCCATTTCAACTTCCTGATCTCTCGGTGGATCTGAACCAAGGTACGGCGGAACAGGTGTATCGACCATTGTGTGATCAGATCCAGGCGAGTGTAGAATCTCTGTTGCAGGCATAATGTTGTCAGAAAGAAAAAGGCTGCTATACTGTCTGTCGTCTGCCATGATAGGGAGGTGCGTCATCGAAATTGTTGTCCACGACGAAACATCTCTCTCTCCGCGCATTCTTTACTGATATATACAGCATATCACATTTGAACTGATACACTTTAATGAAATAAGTGCATGTATCCTTAACTCACACATAGATTTGAGGGTTGATTTTCTGCTGCGGTTTTAAATCAAGCGCTAAACATTTATTTTATCAGCAATTACTTATGCATCTCTTGAACTTCAAACACCATGCCATTGTTTGCACGTAAACGCTCCAACAATGTATTGCCAAAAGCAGACGCCGATGTCAAAACACCTCCCTCTTTGCCTGGCAACTGGTCGTAGCTCTTTACAATAGACAATGCCGATTCTGCTACCATGCGGCAAGTATCACCGTAGCCTGGATCCTTGAAACCTAGAAAAGACCAATGGCTGTTAGTGGAAGGAAAGGCAACTATCGATTGTCTTGGATGTAGCTGGTTACCTTTCACAATACCACGCACTCGTACGGGTTCATCGTAAGGCTCTGTTTCAGCTGTAGCAATGAAATGCATTTCCAAGTGACCCGACTCCAGTTGTTCCCTTGAGGGACCAGTTCCCGATGAAGGCAGACACTTTAGTGCAACACGTTTGAAGAAATCAATACGTAAGAGGAGTGTAGCAAGTGGAGCAAATAGCACCAAAGCGGATACGATAAGGGCTGGCAAGAAAGGAAGCGTGATGTGTTCCCTACGTAAAAGTTAGGTTGCTCTTGTTCATATGCTAGATCTCAAGATTTGCTTACCTATATCGGAATAATCTTCCGTAACCATAGCCTCTGTTGGTCCACAATCCCCAGCTTCTTCTGACTACCTTTTCATTGGTGACCGCCATGAAAAAATAGGCCTGCCAGTTCTTTCCAAAGTCACGATCACGTTTCATAATAGGGAAATAGGCTTTATCGATGCCTCGAATGGGTGACAAGAAATAGGGATCCATAGATGCAGATACTGGAAGACTCGGGTCGGTCACGGCTTCAATGCATGAATGGAGAGTACCGCCAGATGCTCCGCCGCTAACTTTTACCAAGGAAGCTTTCACCTCCAATGTATCTAAATTACGCTCCTTACGAAGATAATCGCAGACCCTAACAATTGACTTACACTCAGCTCATAGAAGGCCATGCATGTAACCATGTAGACTTACATGAACGTACCCATATCACTAGGTACAGAGTCAAATCCACACGCTGGAACAATCATTACATGGTTCTCTTTGGCTTGCTTGTCGAACTTATCGATGATTGATTTGATCCACCCAAATTCACCGGTAATATCGACGTAATGCGTCTTATGCTTTACACATGCTTCCACCAACGGCGTGCCATATTTTGTAAACGGGCCAACAGTGCTGATAACTACACGCGTGCTGCCAACTGCTTCTTCAAGCGTGTCTGGTCTGGAAGAATCGGCAATCACTAGATCAAGATTCTAAATCGGCGCGCGTGAATAAGGGTATGTAGTTGCCAGATCGCGTAAATCGTTTTTTACTTTAGCTGATTCGTCAATGGAGGTCAAACGTTCCCGGACAGCCTCTAGTTTTGCAAGGTTTCGACCAGCAAGTGCCCACTTTACACTCTAAGCTCACTGTCAGAAACTTGGTGCAGCCAAGGTTGTCTCCTGCTGACTGTGCATGTGTGTTACCCGCTCTGCATTTTGAAGTAGATACTCGCACGTCAAGGCTCCAGTGAAACCTGTAGCACCAAAGAGAACTAACGGACTTTGTTAGCGACTATGCCGACGTAGAAGTAAGCTATCCATACTCACTGATATCGTATTTTCTAGACATGGGGTATGGAAAAATGAAAGGAAGAGAGAGAGTGAGACCAAGCGTGTTCCACGATCAGATTCCCAAAATTCTGTGCGCCGAACTGTCAACTTTAATTCACCATTTTTGTGCCATTTTCCCTTCTCCTCCCTATCATATCCTTTAATTCAACAATGCGTTGTAAATAAGGCAATCTTGCGAATCTTCCCATTCCTAGCACGATCAATTGCGTAACATGTGTTTGGTTCTTTCACGTGTTAATATCGTGAATCTGCATTTTGAACAATTTATTCATTAACACGCACTTTAATGGACAAGAACAAGGGAAGATATACATATGTTCAGTGATGGAGGTCGTTTTCTATATTACAATTTATTGTTGTTACCATCGTACTCTTGGATAGCTGGCGAACGTGGTTCGTATCCATTGTCTTGGTATCGATTGTAGTTTGCATGAGATGCATCTCGGGATTGGAATGTGTCGTCCACAAGTAAACGGCTGGAGTCTCCAGCAACACCAGCCTCCAAATTTCCTGGGCTGCTGTTGAGATACTGCTCCGTTCTGCTGTTTGGTGACGCTGCAAAGCGAATGTGATATGCTTTGTGGCAGTGGAGATCGTACAATGGTGGATGGTATTGACGGTATGCAAAGTATGCACATGCAATGCCTAGCAAAGAACCGATAACTACGTCCTGCCAATGATGGCGGTAATCTCGGGTCCTAGACACTGCGACGAGTGTAGCACCCAAGAAGGGAATGGCAAAGATGAAGCTTTTGTAAGTATGCTACATAGTAAGAGAATTCAAAATTAACAGGGATATCGTCAACGGATTATCTTGTGCAAAACAGCTGCTTACTCCGCGTCCATCAAAAAGTCTCATTTTGCCGGCGAGGTAGAATGAGAGGTATGCCAAACCTGCAAAGGAGACTAGAATCCAGGAGTCATTAGAAGTGATGTTCAAAACGTGTATCACACCTTTACATACAGGAAGAATGACCACTTGGAAAACTCTTGAATCCGTCAATCATTTCGTATGTATCCATGGGTGTTGTGCATATGGTATAATTGGATAAGCCGAGCGGTGGGTCAGTTGCACCAACAGGAGGCTGGCAACGGTCAATTAAATCCGGTCGTGGACGACCGGTGCAGACCTTGGTAGCAACTGTCAACATGCAGCACAGGCTGAGCCCTAAACATAGACCTATTCTTACTGGTCAGCTGGCTGGTCGGGCAAGTTCAGAAACGAGCAGAAGGTAAAACGGCACTGTACCCAACACTCCATGGTGAAAATCCGCCACGCTGCGTCGAAAACCGAGGGATCCGATAGCAATGAAAATAATAGGAGCAACAAGGCACAAAATCTATTGTCATGCACCGAAATGTAAGCAAACAACGCAGGATGCATATCGATCACTGCCGGCAAATGTATAAACTCACATAAACAGCCCACATTGGGACAGTGTCCTTTGGCGCGTGAGTATACATAAGCGTCTTATCCTCGAGGGAAAACTCTCGGTGATATGGTTGTATGTGGTCAATGCCGTAGAAGATTAAAGCCATTATGACAACCAGGACCCAGTCCTGGGCATATGAGACACACAATCGCTTGGTCTTTGGGTCTTTCCAATCAACTCGTAATGACATTTGTAGCAAAGGACAAGTTGTAGGAGAGAAGAAAGGGAAAAGGAACACTGTCAATCATACTCACGCACACGACGGAGAGTCAATAGGCCTATCCACGTCCGTTCCATCGCCAAGCCCCGAACGACGTACCCACAGGAAAACCTTTGCCATAAACTTTCTAGCGCATACAAGATTAATTCAGGCCCGGGTGAAGAGGTCCCGGTTGCGCGCCAAGAAGGATAAACGTTCCGAGAGAAAACCTCCATCGTTTTCCATCTTTATACAGACTGTCCTATTAACCGTTGCATCTGCGCTCTGTAGACCTGAACGACGTCAGTGTCTAGCATTGACATCTATGCTGACCTGATAAACCTTTGAATAATACATATTGTAGAAGGCTCTGTAAGGGAAAAGATATCCGCATCAAAGGATATTGATAGTAAATTAACATTGTAATAAATTGCAACACAGATACAACGACGCTTTGATCAACCCAAGTGATTAGGTAATTTTACGGCAGATTATTTGTTTCGTTCAAAATATCACGAGACTGGAATATGACTTCTCCATGATGGAGTTGCAGCCACCTGCCAGCCACATCTCCTACAGCTGTGTGGCATCATAAATGTATGTAGATCGGATTGGGGGAGCACACATCCATCTGAATTTCAACAGTGCGCGTTAAGCGCGTTGCTGGACTGAGTTCTTCTGGATTTGCAGGTACGACGAACAGTTATTCTTCTTGGAACAATGAGCCAAAGATGATACCTTGTATGATTTATATAAGAATTTTAACGGTTTGAAAATGTTGTAATAATCGAATGACGTTTGTTCCTCCTCTGGTGGCAAGCTAACAATGTTCATAAGCTCGTCCTGTGCATTGGAACTGTTTCAGCTTTTGAATTATCGGTCACAACTATAAACAACGAATTGTGTATCTGGAGCTTTCTGGCTGTCGAGCGTAAGCGAGCGTCATAGCATACATTCGTATTCTGTAGCATTCCTTTTGAATTCTGTCACATTCTTGACGAGCTATGCACATTTATGGATACATTGTTGGCTTTAATATTATTTTTATTGGCTCAACGTAAACTAAAAAAGGAGCAACATCTTTCAGGTATGGAAACGCAAATGTGCAAAAAAGGAAAGCCAAGCATTGACTCTGTTGTTTACACCGAGTCCCCGATAGGCAATCTAAGAAACTCATGAAAAATACCGCGCTTGATTCAATTTTTTTTCGTTATTCGTTGCTACTACTCGCTCTACGAAGACAATGAACATCATTAGCCCTGAGCAACTGAACCAATTGGATCCGTATACCCAGCAAGCTCTGCAAATGTACTATAATCAAAACTTCCAACCGCCGCCTGCATATCCAGCCCAAAATGAGCAGCAGCAGCAGCAACAACAACAACAACAACACTATGCTCCCAACGATGCTCTTCTCGGACGACTCCAGCAGCAATATCTTATGGATCAGCGGCAACAAAATCAATCGGTCGTTTCACTTTCTCCTGGGCAGGGCATACCACCGCAGCCAAGGCAAAACTATGCGCATTCTATGGTCCCAAGTAGCGAATACAGCAGCTCAAGCACGATCGTTGGCAGTGACGACGGGGTGCCCGCAGTCAAGGAAAAGAAATCAACATCCTTTCTCAAAAAGGCATTTGTGCCAAGCTCGCCGAGCTTCTGGAGTCCACGGCCTGTGAGTGATTTGCGACGAAAAAAGAGTATATTTTCTGCACCCTCTGCCCCTAAGAAAACCAGCAGCGCGGGATTTTCTGGAGGGCGACCACCTGCTACTGCTGTTACTGCTGCTACTACTGCCATCTCTGATGTTAACACCATGCCAGGAAGTTATCCGACCTCCCCTGTTACGTCGCAGCAACACCAGACGACGGTGGCACCGCCGCCACCCCCGCCTCCGTTTGCGCTACCTAACATCCCAGCCGGTGGCTATCTGTACTATTGCCCGCCAGCTCCTGCACCCGCGATGCATGACCAAGGACACGCCCCATCATCTCCCGTTGCTGCGCAAAGGGCCCAGAATATTCGATCACGTCCTGTTTCCACCGTGTATAATCCACGCCAAGTGCCTAATGATAGATGCATTGTCATGTAAACTTTCTTTTGCCGACGTTCTTTTTTTCACTTTATTCATTATTAAATCATTCCATCAATATAACCTGGAATCGAAACCGAAAAAGCGGGCAGCTTCATATTTGACTTGATCTCTCGAAATTGGTCACATTGGTATTGACAGTGATTGACGGCTCGGTCCGCAGGTGCCACATTAGCATCATCCGATCGCCTGGATGTTGCTCAATGCTTGCATCATTCTTTATTATCCTATCGATTATTGGATGATCTAGTATCAGCAAGCGCGAGAGTCCGGAATAATCTAGTTCATATGGGATAAAGTTTTAAGAGAAATGACGACCCCGTTTTCGGCGGCACCGTTTATTTCATTGTCACCTATACCCAACCTTCTTGGGTAACCATGGAGCTGCATATAAGAGAACATGGATTTTTACCGCCCCACTGTTTTTACAACTCTTCTTCTTTTCTTTCCTCTTCCATTTATTCCTTTGAACTTTACTGCTACGGCAATGAGTGGAGCCCCAAGTGTCCCTCAGCCCATCAATTACAATTTTTACACTCTAGCGCCACCGGTTGTTGCTGAAGCAGCAGCAAGCCGTGCAGGTGCACCTCCTGCGGACGCTGCAGCCAAAGACGCCGGACCACCGCCGTCGCCACCACCTCCTCCAACTCCTCAGCGGTACGTCCAAGGCAATCCAACATGGAGTAGACCTCGACATCCGGTACCTACAGGCAACCCTGTCGATCGTGATCAATGCATCATTCTGTAAAACTCCAGAAAAATCCACTACTATACTATATCCAATGCACTTGATTTTGCCCAATCGGTTTCTGTCCACCATCATTTGTTCGTTTTAAAACCTTTTTTTATCCATTAACCACAAATCAAAAACAACTTGCCCTGTTTGTAAATCTTATGCTGCGAATAAACAACATCCTCCTGTACCACCAACCAATCTGCCTGTCAAGTTTAAATTGCGCAGACTCCGGCATGTTCCTCTGTATCTACTGTACTAACAGGAATGTAAGTATATGAAAGATGAAGATCATGAATGTTCAAAGCCTGACAGAAACTGTACATAAGATCTACATTGCATCAACTAATTTAGCTACCCCATTACTCTCCCTCTGTTTTTCCTCCTCCTCTCAGAACGCTGATATTACGTTCTTGCTAACCTGACCACCCCATATATAGACACATGATCTCTAAACGCTTTTTTTGCGTGCCAAGACATACATGTCCGCAGCATGCAGACTGCGAATCTAAACATTTGACCCAAAAACGGTATATAAATCCAGAAATATATTCATATCAACAGCAAGGATACACGTGAACGGTCTGATACCATGCTGATAAGGCCAGTTAGTTTGGCACTTCATCAGCTACATAAACCAAGAAAAATACATTTGTTAGTCGATCTGTAAGGCATGCGATGCAACGTGTGCGTGTGCAAACCTGTTAGAATGCCCTGTTTGACGAGTTCCTCGGGATTAGGTCGGTCGCTGATCTTATGCTGGAGCGCATCCTGCAGGCGGTGTTTTTCCAACTCCACCTGCGACTGTTGAAGAGCTGGTGCCACGTTGGAGCCTACCCATCATCTCGTCGGTTTGATATACTTCACCTATGCTCCTTATCTCGGTGCTTACTCTTCAAAATGTTGTGTTCAACGAGCTCCTCGCGCGTAGGGCGGTGGTCGATCTTGTGACGCAGCGAGTCCTCGATCTTGCGCTTGGTGAGTTCATCCATCTGCTGCTGGAGAGCAGGTGCAACTTTGGGGTCTAAAGATTACACATTTGCTAAGCCTTATCATCCTGCAATACTTTAGCAGCAAGCTTACTTGCCTTTCAGGATGTTTCTGTCGATCAACTCTTGAGCATCGGGTCTGTTCGTCAAGAAATCGTCGAGTTTGTTTCCAGTAGCTAAGCGCGTCAGCATCGTTTGCATAATACAATCATGCGACGTCACACATACACATGCTTGTCCTTTGTGAGTTGACAGGTCTTGAAAAGAGAAAAAGATGAGTGGGAAAGAGAGAAGGAAAAAAAGATCGTATGCCCGAAGCCCGACCAATATGCATCACCGACGTACCACGTGCATCGTTACACGGCACACTCCTTGATGCATCAAAGTATACATACGCTTATGAAACCATTTGTATCTTGTCGTATATTCGATAGCGTATGCACTCGGATCACTTCGGAAACATATAGCGGCGATGTTATGGTCGTTCGTGCGAGGGACGTACACTATACAAAAAGTTTTTGTGTGCAAAGGAGTAAAGGACATAAAGCACTTGGGCAAGCGAATTCCGACCGGTGAAGAAGAAAGGAACGCTCCAATTAGTTACATGGTCAAATATACATCAAAGTAGGAAATAATGTCTATGTGATATTGCTCATATTGGAGATTTATGCTGTCGCCATGACAGTGACGTTTGCTGATGATGGAAAGCACACTGCATTCACGTCGTAAATGATGCACAGGAACGATATTCTCGCAAATATTAATATAGGATGCCTTGATGCAGAATATTGGTTCGTTCACCACGGTTGCTCGTCGTCGTCGTTGATCACTACTTAAACTTGAACTGAAAAACCGATGGATCAGGCGTTTTTCTCCAGTCTATTCTATAATCTGCAGTACTGTAGACTGCCTAGAGGAGCGTGCAATCTCGATACATTGTTATGCCACTACGACGGACCGCGACATGGATTGCTGCAGACATTGTGACAGCCTATCTCGCACCTCTATATGTACTTGGTTGACATTAATATCCATAAGTGCGAGCTACTCGTTTCTCCTAGACATGATTCGGCAAGATCAGGTCGTCCGTATGTAGCATAGAATAACTATTATCGACTATGTATGCCCATCATCCATCCTGCATTCCATGCAGTCGTATAAAGAAGCGTAGTGATGTAAGATATCCTGGTTGAAAATCAATGCGTATCTCGTCACGTTATTAGCATGCCAATAGCGGACAAGGATACACGATATCGCAACGGTCTCCGAAATTATCAGGTCCACATAATGGAAAGTTGCCGTGGATGAAACCGAGACAGAATACGCGCTCAACTGATCCAACCGATCCTCCTGTCATACTCATTGGCGAAGATAGAAACTGGATGCGGCTAACTTTTCCATTCTGATGCAAGTATTATTGCATTAAGATATGACATCGGGGCTATGATATTATGTCTAACATATGCCCCTCGTATGTCAGTCGGACGTGGTCGACAGAACATAGATAGTATATTAAGTAGGCACAAATACTACTGCGACCGACCTCGATTCCCGTTTTGCGGATGACATGACTTGGCTTTGGCGAAACAGACTACTGCAGCGCAAATAATCAGCATCAATAACGACTTAAGGCGACCGACACAACATGCTATACCTAATCTAGCGTTGAACCCTGTGATGCCAGCATAATCCTCCTTCCTCATGTATTCTAGGTACATGGCAAACGCACAGGAGTAGTATTTTATCAGCTTTTCCCACTCAATGAAAAAACGATATCTGCAAACTCTGTGAAAAGTGGAAGAGTGCTAACGAAGCCGAAGTCCATGACAAGTTGCACAAATACTGAAGATCAGAGTGAATTTTGTACTACATCCAAGCCATGTATTGAGTCAACTCCTTTAGAGCATGCAATTAGTCCAGCAAAAATAGCACAGTTGTACTAAATTTTGCCTTCTTGAAGGACGTATCTGCTTTGTAAAGCAATGAATGATTATTGGGAATTCGTAACGGAATATGAACGGCCAGCTGAGACAGGCAGATAGGGTTGGGTGTGGGGTGGGGGAATATGTTTCTCGAGAGAAAGGATGGAAGTTCAAGGCAACAAAAATGGGCGGAAATGGGTTGACTGTGCCTAGTTGTGCGACCAACACGGATATTGGGCGGATGATGGACACAGCGCGCAAGGTTCAAAGATGCAGAGTTTCATTTTCGATTGGGATGGCACTGAAGGTTTCCCAACCGGCTTCCAGGTGGGCACAGAATTCTTTAAATTACTTGTTTTGGGATATTATACGTTTTTTCCTATTTTCCACCTTTCCAAAGGTTACATGGCCACCTGACACACATCCGGGAGGAAGGAAACGGTGACCGCGCTAAATAAGAAAGAGTGCCGATAAACAAAGCTGTCAATCGGGAACGACCTTGAGAACAGCAACTCTTGGCTTTTCCGTTCACAGTGGCACCGGTTTGTTTTGTTTATCTGCAAACTAATGGGGTTTATTGACATCAGTACCTGGAGTGAAGAATCTTGGCTTAATAATCAGATCTGCAATCGTTTATATTTGTCGCGGGTTATCATCTACTAGGAGCGAGCAGCTCGTGACTGGCAGGAATGACTGGAAAATCCAGAAAGACATAGCCTCAATGGATGAATTGTTAGGTTTCAATGCCAGTGCCGGATGCAAATTTCCTGTGTTTAAACAAAGTAATTCAAGATTTGTATCATTTCTTCTTCTTGGCGAGCTAGTCTTATGATGATGATTATGCTTGGCGCGTGAGGGATGAAGGTTCCAAACAATGCAGCTATAGGTCCTAATTCCCAGCGTCAAATCAAATTATCTTATGAGAAACTTCACCATCAACAAAGATGATGCCTCGACCTTTCTCGAGATTCCAAGAGAATTCTTCTCGAGTAACCAGCTTCGCGCAATTCCAATGATTGTTACCTTAGACATCAATTAATACTAGGAATATCGAGACTCACTGCTGCGAGGGAATGTAGTTGGCTTGTGGCAAGAGGACCTCTTTGCAAAGTATTTCTGGAAGTGGCCTAATGTTAGAAGATTTGAAACAGAGCACTGCTAGAGCCAGAAATTTCATTTTGCGGAAAAATGGGGCTGAGATCACCGAAAAGCTCGTTAAAATACATTTGCTTTGTATTATTTCCAGGGCCTTACAGTGGATAGCTCTAGGTAGAGCATTTTGCAAAGGTCTCCTAAGCACGTGGAGCAGCAGCAGTGTACGTCGTGGATCATCCTTTTCACCAAATTCGGACTCGAGAAGCACAAGAAGGCAAAGAAACGGCATTTCAATTTGATTGGGCCCGGAATCCTTCCTCGTCTTCTTTGGTCCAGCCCACATTAGAAAACGCGAGCACAACTAGGCTGGAGCTTAGCTTCTTGCTTTCCTTTACGTTTGTTTTACCGTTTAAAGACATTATGAGTGGTGATCGGAGGACTTCTCAACAGTATCTCACTCTGCCGCCAATATCACATTTGCTCCATCCGTCCTCGCCACCAAAGTCTTTAGACGACGGATCAAAAGGGCACCAGCAGCAGCAGCCAACACCTACGTTCAACTTTTCGCCCGCTTCACCGGTATCACCAAAACCGAGTCCATTGCTTACTGTTACCTCCTCGCGGCAGTTTCTAAGCGCTCGACAACACCACCCACCTCCGCCTCAAATTCAATGCGGATATTCTACTACTTCAACGCAGCACCCACCCTCCCCTCTTTCTCCATCACCGCGAAGCCCGCTATCTGTAGGATCTGATGAAGGATTCTCTTCACTGCCACCACTTGAAGGCAACGACCCTCCTCGTCCTTTGCGTACTTATAACAGGCAATATCCACCTGGTCAAAATCAGCAACAGGCACCGCAAGAGCCCTCATTCTCGTTTCCTCATCAGTCATTGTACAACTCGAAAACCCGCCCAAATTGGACAAGCGCTCCAGTATCGCACGACACTGAACCTTTCTATGCCACCACCACCAGCGCCGACAATACTCCCACTCGTATGCCTGCATCATATGCTCCTGTTAACGTCCATCATTCTCCTTACAACCTACGCTCCTCCTCCTCCCACTCTTCTCAAGCGCCATCCTCATCCACCGTCCCTTCTGACCGACGATCTAGCTCGACAACACACTCCTCGCTAGTAACAACAACGCAATCGGTAATCCTCAACACACCTGTAAATGCCGCAACAAAACCATCCAACTCTACAACATCTACGACAGCTATCCGCACGTTTGTACGACCGAAATCTTCAAGACCGCTGAAATATGACCCACTTGCACCATCCACAGAGATTCTGTTTACCGAAGACGGAGAGCCGTTTATCAAGCGACGTCGCGGCAGACCACCGATTATCCGAGAAGCCGCCTGGAACGGAGGCGACTGGACGTTCATGACACCCACTGTCTGGAACGTCAACTCGTCTGGCCAGCCACCGACAACGCAGCAGCAGCAGCAGCAAAGCAATGAAAAGAACGATCCCAGTCTGGACAAGTCCCTGACAGCATTTACCAACTCTGACCTAGACACTGTCCTGCAAATGCCGAAAAAGAAGCGCGGCCGCAAGCCAAAGACTCAATTTGCCGGCAACTCTTGTTTCGTATGGAAAGACCTCACTGCAAAGCGCTCGAGCTCATCTTCGAGAAAACATAAGCCGTCCATTTCAAATGCTTCTAGTACTAGCACCACCTCCGCTCCTTTAACTCCCTTGAACCATTCTAACGCCAATGCACCAGATGATGATGACAGCGAGTCTGAAGTAGCTCCTGCATCACCGAAATGTACTATATATATCGATGATTTGAATAGCACTCCCACTGAAGAAGCAATAAAGGCGTCTGCGGTTACCTAAGCGTAATTGTATTTTACTCCGTAAAGAATAACCTGTGCGGTCCTTGGGATTGATCCTTACTCCCGCAGCTCCGAGTTGAAACTCAAAAAAGAGGGGGAGGAGGAGTTGGCCGGTTTCTTACGCTGTTCATTCATTCACCATGCTGTTATTGAGATCGAGCCGTAGCAGCAGACCAGCCATTCAGCTTTTGCAATTGAACGCCAAGCGACGTGTCAGCTCGCTGCGATCAACAACACCTGTCCCCCTTTCGTACGACAAGTATCCCGCACAGACACGTGCTACCGGCAAAGCACCCCTGCTTATCGCGCACGGACTGTTCGGTTCCAAGCAAAATTGGCGTTCGCTTGGCAAAGCGCTTTCTTCCCGGCTCGGACGCGACGTTTACGCTCTTGTCAGTCTACAAGCGATGCAAATATATATTATGTATCTAATTTTATGCTCTTTAGGACCTTCGCAATCACGGAGACAGCCCGCACACCGAGGAACATACCTACGAAGCGATGGCAGGCGACGTGCTTAACTTTATATCTGAACATCAGCTTGACAACCCCGTGCTGATCGGGCACTCGATGTATGTTACTTGTACCTTGCTTAACCAACAGCAGAATCTTACACGCATCATTACCAGGGGAGGCAAAGTGGTAATGACCACGGCGCTGCACGAGCCTTCCATTATCTCGAAACTCGTTGTCGTCGACATTGCACCTTTCAGCCTGCCGCTCTCGAACGATTTTGCAACCTACGTCGAGGCTATGCGAAATATTGATTCGAGATCACTCAAGAAACAGAGCGAGGCTGATAAGATTTTGGCAGAATACGAAAAGGATATATCTGTACGCCAGTTCCTCTTGACGAATTTGAAGCGGCAGAGCGATGGAGTGTATCGGTTCCGTATACCGTACGAAACATTAGGCAAGGCGCTGGGAAAAGTAGGCCGTTTCGACGCTGCTGGCCTGCAGTACAATGCTCCCACGCTCTTCATTGCAGGCGGTAAAAGCTCTTACGGTAAACCGCTCGCCACACGCTCGGATGAAGTCAAGAACATGTTTCCAAACTCTGATCTGAAAGTTGTGGAAGGTGCAGGACACTGGGGTAAGCGCAGATATGAAACGATGCATTTACCCAGCTCGCTCACATTGTTGGATTTATGCAGTGCACGCTGAGAAACCTGAGCAGTTCCTCAACCTAGTCACCCAATTTGTTGGACAAGACTCTGCTGCTGCATAGAAGCCATAATTTTCTTTTTTATATATACATATATCCGATAGTAGAGCCCTCAATATGTATTATCTAGATGCATATACTCGTTTGTAGATTTATAGATGGACCGCTTAACAAAAAGGAATCATCTGGTTTCTTCTCCTAGTTTGACAAGATGGACCTTGGTCAGGTTTATTTTGAGTTTCTCGGCAAACATCCCAGTGTTTGGCATGTGTTGCATTGTTTCGAAGAAAGGAAGACTATTGCATGTAAAAGACAGGCCTGAAGCGTATGAGAAACGATCATTCTCTCCAGGGCTAAAATGAAAACGAGAATGAAACAAGATGCATGTTTGCTTCAGGAGAAAAGTTTGATATGTAATGGTTTAAATTTATTTCAATGATGATCTCTTTACATATTTAACGTGTATAAAAGGTGGTATTCAGGTTGTAGTTCGGCTGAATCACATTGTTGTTAGCGGGAGGAATAAAAGTAGTATGCGTCGCTGTATTTGAACTGGAGTTTGCAGTGGTGGTAGGGGCAGCAATGGCGGTGGCGGTTGGAGGCAGGCTAGACCGCAGTGATGGTGGCGTGATGCCGGGTATCGGTCGATTGATAGCGTCAATTACGGCCTGAGGATTGTTCGAGCATGTCTTGTGCGCTAGCAGCATGGTCTTCAGATTGATCAGCTCCTCCCTCAGCGTGCTTGTTTCTGAATGTAGTCGCTCATTATCCCTAGTCAACAGCTCCACCTTGGCCTGCAAATTTTGCACCCATTCCTTCTTGCGCTGCCGACATTTAAGAGCAGCTTTGTGGAGATACAGGCTTTAGTCGATGTAATCATGAATTGATTGATTAGTATTACTTACCTTGCCGATTTCTCTCCAAAAAGCTTTTCCGTTTTTCTTCATCGTTAATGTATTTTGCAGACTGTGCTCGTCGCTTTGGCCGATTCGTCTTTGCATCGGGCGGTGAGGTCTCTTTCCCGTTTCTGGAATCTTCCGAGCGCTGCGTCCGTTCGACGGATTTCGGATAGCTTTCGCTGGTGTGGTAAATGAACTCGGTCTGCTCTTGCTTTGTAATCGTCGGCTTTGTCTGTGGAGGTTGAGATGACGGTTGCTGCGCTGCCGACGCTGCCGTCAAGGTGGCAGTAAATATACAACGATAGGAACATTTCCATTTTTCCACAGTTCTAAATTTACAGTGGCATCTTACCTGAAACTGGAGGTCGGAACGTCGTTTCCTGGCTCAGAGACGAACGAGTTGGCTGCTGATATGCTCTGGCAGGACCTAATAGCATAGTAGGCGACAATGGCCCGGCTCGCAGCGAATCCCACGAGGCGTCAGGTTCCTGTTTGAAAAGTATACCGCGAGAGGGGCTTTCGAGGTCAGCAACTGGCGGCAATGTCGGCTTGGCTGTGCTCTTCGTTTCGCTCAGAATACGCTGGGCAGCATTGAAACTTTGCTCGAAAGGATTCGGCTCTTCATCTAACTTTGTTGTCTTAGGCAACGCAGCATACGTAGGCGGAAGTGGGACGTCTGAGGAGGAATTGGATTCATTCGAGTCGGGTTGAAGCGAAGGAGGGCAGTCTACCATGGTATCTATATCAGATGAAGCAGTGAAAAGAGACTCAATTCACATTGTCCCCTTATAATAAAAATACGCCAACAGAAATAGCTTTTCCCCGTACCAGGAGCCTTTGGCTGATAGCCCGTGTACATCCGACTTTGTGTGTTTGGAACAGCTGTAAAGGTACTCTCTGACATTATTCTCGTGAAACGGATGAAAAATCCATTCAAGAACCGTCTTGTCCTTTTTTAGGTGAGCTCAAAAAGCTTCGAAGAAGAATCACGACCGACTCGACGTGGATGAGACCGGCTGCGGGACAGTCAACTTGTCAATCGGAATCCAAGTTGATTCTCATTCTTGCTTGCATTCGCTGTACCTTGGTACCTGAATGAAATGCTGCGGCGTGGAAGAGTGCAAAGAGAAAAAGTTGCTTGTCTGCACACCAGACTTAAGGTGTTCTCCCCCCCCCCACCCATGTGACAGAACTCCGAAAGTCTTTCCACCTTGTTTGCTTGGTTGCTTCTCTCACAGGAACAAAAAAACTTCTATCGTGCTCGACCCGACTTTCCGGGAATACCGTCTCTTCAGGGTATGAGTGAGGTTTCTTGAGCTCTCCCACTTTCTGGGACTTCCGGCAATGCACGCCGGAACGCCAAGGTTATGCCCCACAGCGTTGCATCAGCAAAGTAATTAAAAAGATTCATTTTAATAAATAATAAAGAGCAATTGAATTGAATACATAAACAAGATGATTACGGAAGAAAGGCGTTGGAAGCATGAAGAGGAAAGCATTTAAAAGAAGAGAGTGCTCGGAGCGGATATCATTTGCACACGAGAGTAAGATGTGCAATATTACAACACCACTTGAAAGGCGCATTGCGGCAACCGCGGCGACGGATTCTACAATGACTGTCAACGGCAACACCGATAATCTCGATTACATTGACGAGATTGACGAATTTTCCAGTGAAGAAGAGGAAGAATATGAAGTAGAAGCTATTGTAGCGCATCGGAAGAAGCGTGGAAAGGTATGTTGATTGCATAATCCTCTCTTTTCTCACGATCGCGTTTCCCCACAACGTCTTTATCACTAACGCATATTTTATCATTCAGAAGGGCACCCTGGAATACTTCATAAAATGGAAAGGATGGCCAGACAGTGACAATACTTGGGAAAGCGAAGACAACGTGTAAGTGGGGATCCAGTTGTTAAATTACTGAACTGTCCTTCACTCAACAATTACACGATCAGGCATGCTCCTGATTTAGTTGCAGAATACTGGGCCGACAAAGGAGGACCCATTGGTCGCGAAGAGGCCAGACTTAACAAACGAGAGTTAGCATTAAGGCAAAAAGCTCGAGACAAAGCAGCGTCGCAGAGTAGCCAGACGATCAAGAAAAGTGAGCCAGTCAAGCCGACCGCAACCAAGGAGAAGGAAACCAGTGCAACTCCAGCCGAAAAGAGTGAAACTGTAGAACAAGCCAAAGCAAAGGGACCAGCAAAGGAACCAGCAAAAGAACCAACAAAGGAACCAACAAAGGAATCATCAAATGAACCGACAAATGAACCAGCAAAAGTAACTGAATCGCAAACCAGCGGAACTCAGGAGCCCGGAGTGAAGAGATTCCGAATCACTCCAAAGAAACCAAGAATCGCCTCTGCATCACCATCTCCAGAAGTACAATCCTCTGAAACTTACAACAAGCGCCCGCTTGCAGATACAGATGAAATTGACTCTGCACGTAACGCGTCTAAACGTGCTCGCGCTGTAAGTCCGGAGATACCAGATTCTCCCACCAGCATCAGCCAAAGTCCTCAACGAGATGCGGTCGAAACAACTATGATTTTTGAAAAAAGGCCATTTCCAGAACCAAAACGAGAACGAGAGAAGGAATCGTTGAAGGTTGCAGAGCAATCGAAAGACGATGTAGCTCAGGTAGAAAAAACGACGGTACCTGAACAAGAACGAGAACCGAGACCTGCTATCGAAGCAGCGGTTCCCAGCAACGAGCAAATACTTGAAGCATCAGTAGATGAAGCCATGACAGGCGCAGCAGAAAAACCATCCGAAACGGAGATCGCAGAAAGGAATCTACACGAGAATGAGACTGTTTCGAGATTAAAAGATGACAGCGCCAATCTTTTGAACGTGACCGATGGATTAGCTGAAGAAACGAACGAATTAATGGATATTGATGTGCCACTGGAAACTGTAGAAGAGTGCTTGAATGAGAGAAGCAAGCAAGACCAAACCCTGCCCGAAACGACAGAGTCTACAACTGAGCCGACAACAGATAATATCCAGTCTAAGAACCAACCAGAACAGACCGAAGAGCAGCAAATGGATATCTTGGGAGACATTGAAAACATACAGCCAGCTAGCGACAACGAAAATCTTAGCGATGCCGCTGCTGCTGTAAGAGAGCAGACAGCCAAAGTGCCACCGATCAACGGAGATACGGCCCTCAACGTAGTCGACCAAATGGAAGTTTCTCGGGACGCGATCACAGAAGGAGCACAGACTAGCTCCCAGATGTTCAATGATTACGTCGAATCGGCAAAAGAAAGCCAGAAGATCACAATCAAGAAGAAGATCACAGAGCTCACGCCTAAAGATGTCATTTATGACGAGAGTTTCCCGTACGATCCAACAGATTGGGATACCAAAATTGTCGCGATTGAAGCTATCGTGCGTCGACCGGACTTGGAACGCAGCAACAACCTGTATGCTGTTGTTCTCTGGTAAGAGAGAGATAAACATGGCACAATTTTGGATGCAGTTTTATCTAACAAAAACCTTACAGGAAGGGTGGCAAACGTTCATTGCATGAAAACGAGGTTGTCCGAAACAAATGTCCGCAGTTGGTACGTTAGTCAGTCTTAACTTCATGACATTGTATCTTATCCGTTCTTTTTACAGCTACTGGACTTTTACGAAGGACGTCTAAAGTTTTCATCTTAAAATGCTCCCGATTCACCTCATATCTGTCTCCGAAAACCTTCTTTTTATTAGCATTTTCCACAGTTTCGCGTTTGAACAAGTCAGCAATTTTCGAAGAGGAGCGGAAGCCAGCGATGGTGGTGATTGCACATGATTCGGCTGTTAAAAGTCGTTATGCTTTTAGTCATAGCATTTCTGCCATTTTCTTTTTCCAGCTATAACTCATTTGTAATTATGGATTTGAAGAACCTTTTTAACGTCAAAGATAAGGTAGAACCTTGCTCAAATACTGTTAATTTTCCTGAAATTGTTGTTAACCACCCCCTGGGTTGTTCTTGTCACGGGAGGATCTCGAGGAATCGGTGAGATGATCGCCACGGTAAGGTTTTGTACATGAGCATATGAACGATTCCTGAATGTGTGTCCCACTCAGGGCTTCGTGTCTGCTGGCGCCAAAGTCTATATTACCAGTCGGTCTGCCGACGCATGCGACAAGGTCGAATATAAATTGCTGCAGTAACAGGATCATGCATGCATGATGATGGCTAATTACACTGCAAACAGGTCGCAAAGGGATTGACTGCCAAGGGCCCTGGTCAGTGCATCGCTATCCCTGCCGACTTGCAAAAGCTTGAGGAAGTGAAGCGCCTCGTGGACGAGCTTTCCAAGCGCGAAGACCGTAAGCAAAAGAGAGCGCTACACCCAAGTTTTTCTCTAGCTTAATAAATGAAATCTAGATTTGGATGTCCTCGTCAACAATGCTGGTGCAAACTGGAACGCGAGTCTCCATGATTACCCCGATGCCGCGTTTGAAAAGGTCATCAACCTCAACCTGAAGCGTATCTTCACATTGACCCAGGCGTAAGTGTATATAAAAACGAAAAATATAAACCTGAATATTTTCTTCTAACTGTGTTGCTGCTGCAGATGTCTTCCTCTTTTGACAGCCAAATCAAGCACCGCGAACCCGACCTGTGTCATCAACATTGGTTCGATTGACGGTCTTCGCGCAAGTATATCTCTGCTGCAACAAAGCTAACTAACTAGACAACCAAACTAACATTGAGATATATAGGTGCCTCCTCAAGACACCTTTGCATACTCTGCATCGAAAGCAGGCTTGCATCATCTTACTCGTCACATGGCTAGCAAGCTCGGCCACGAAGGTGTCTTAGTGAATGCCATCGCGCCCGGTGCGTTTGAATCCAAGATGATGAAGGCCACTTTGGATGCGTTTGGTGAGATTATAAAGTCAAAGATCCCTCTCAACAGAATCGGATCGCCAGAAGATATCGCAGGCACTTGCATATACCTTGCTTCACGTGCTGGACACTATACGAGCGGAGCAACCATCACCGTCGACGGCGGGGCATTCGTCCACTCCAACCTTTAAAGGAACCAAAGATATCTCCCATCCTAACATATTCTATTCTATAAATAAACAAATTGTTATATATTACTTTAATACAGAAGGAAAAAATCAAGAAGGAAGGATGATACAACAATGATTCTTGTTATTGTCCTTTTCTAAACAACAAAAATGAAAAGGAAATATATAAACAACTAACGAGGTTGCGGCGGTTGGCCGCCCTGCTGAGAAATAGAAACCCTTGGTCGTTCAAAGGCGTTGCTGAGAGATCTGGTACGAGTGGCATAATATCGGCCGGACGTTGCTACAGATGAACGACGCGAAGGAGGCCTTGAGAAGATGGTGCCCTTCTCGCCGGCTTTGCGAGGACGGAAGATACGCTGCATGCCAAACTTGATTAGATCAAGAGGTGCAAACCAGACGAAGTTCCAGACCCAGGCAACACCAGCCCAGTCCCAACCACATCCGTAAATCTTTGTAAAGCCCCAGTTGGCGTAGACGGCAATAAAAGTTGCCACGAGCTGAGCGACCACGAATGCACATATGAGAATGACAGACGGACGTTCCGTAAAGAACCATCCCTGGGAACGCGTGATGAATATCAAAGCCTGGGAGATGGTCGATACTTGCAGGTAGATCACCGAGTGGAGGATACCATGGTTTGGATCTGTGAACTGCTGCAGGCCGAATTTTTTATTGAAAAATGTCGTCTTATAAATCACTGCAAAGAAGGCGATGGTCGATGCCGCTAGATACAGGCCGTAAACGATGGCGTAGCAGAAAATCTCAAACAAGTTCCATTGATCTGGATGAGGCGAAGGTCTGACACGATCCTTCGAGATGGTCATGATAGTACCGTCATTCAAAATGGCAAGGATAAGTACCATGAATGGTGGGAAGTCAAACTTGAAAGCAAACACCATGATCGCGAAACCGACGACAACACGAATGGTGACGGAGCAGGTGTAAATAGAATAGTTTCGCGCACGCTGGAAAATCTGTCTAGAGTTGATCAGGGCTTCAATGATGACAGAAAGACCCGGCTCTGTTAGCACGATATCCGAAGCAGAGCGTGCTGCGTCTGATGCATCTGCTACGGCGACACCCACGTTGGCCTTGGACAATGCAGGGGCATCGTTGACACCATCGCCAGTCATGGCAACCATGTGACCCTGCGCTTGTAGCCTTTCGACGATTTCGTACTTGTGTTCCGGATACACACCAGCAAAACCATCAGCACCGCGAACAAGTTCGTCTACAGTCGAGTAACCACTTCCTGGAGGAGGACCGTCCTTCAAAGTCTTTGACAAGAACATGTTGTCGCCCATACCCAAACGCCGGCCTGTTTCCTTGGCAATAGCCAGTTGATCGCCAGTGATCATCTTGACTTCTACGCCCAGCGCGATAGCTCGATCAATCGTCTCTTTGGTATCGGAACGCGGAGGATCGTATATCGGTAGCAGACCAATGAGCCGGAAACCTTTGCCTTCACCTTCGGGGTCACCGCTCGGCACTTCGTCCACCGCAACAGCCAACGAACGTAAACCACGACGAGCAAATTCGTCGACGTCTTCTTCCAATGCCTTGATCTGTTCTTCTGTCTTGTCGCGAGTGCAAAGATCTAGAATGAAGTGGGACATACCCTTGGTAGCTCGATACACCTTGCCATCTTTTCTATAAGTTATCTCAGTGCGCTTGATGACTGGATTGAACGGTTTGAAATCGAGTTCTTCAATGTCAGCGCGCGCCATTTTGGGATCATCGAGAGCATTGACAATGCAAAAATCGATAGCATCCTGGTTCTCGGTTCTCGATGCATAGGCAGAAATACGGATGACATCCTCTGGACTGTACTCTGCGTATGTCTTAATTGTAGGCTGATCAACAATGAGCTTGTTGAGAGTCAACGTGCCGGTCTTGTCAGAGCAGAGGATGGTGACAGCCGCCATTTCTTCAATTGCAGTAATTCGTGTAACGATCGCCTTGTGTTCCGCCAACTGTTTAGCGCCAATTGCAAGTGTCACAGACAGCACGGTCGGCATGGCGATCGGAATACCACCAATGAGCAACACCAAAAGATTGTCGATACCGCGTCGATAGTCGTAGCGGAAAGCGGCGTACATGACAAGGATTTCGACCACTAAAAAGATACCGATACTGCATAGACAAAAGTTACCAATCTTTGCAAGGATCGACTGCAAGTGACCAATGTCTTCGTTGGCTTCGCCGACAAGCTTTGCAGCGCGGCCGAAAAAGGTATTGAGACCCGTTCCAATGACAACAGCTTCGGCTTCACCTTGCTTGACTGTGGAGCCGGAAAATATTTCGTCGCCGGCATCCTTGCCGACCGGTAACGATTCACCTGTGAGCGCAGCCTGGTCAATGGATACTTCACCGTGGGCACGGACTAGACGACCATCGGCTGGCACAACGTCACCGAGCTTGATGCTGATGATATCACCGGGGACGAGTTCTGCCGCTTCCATGTTGTTCCATTCACCATCTCGCTTGACTTTACACTCGGGCGCAAGCGATTCCATGAGAGCCTTGACAGCGTTGCCGGCCTGACGTTCCTCAAGGAAACCAATGACCGAGTTGGCAAGCAGCAGGATAACGATACCCACGAAATCTGGCCAATCTGGAGGCCGTCCTCCGCCGTTAGACACCGCGATAGCCACAATGGCAGCAGCTTCCATGACCCACGACAGCGGGTTCCACATGAATCCCAGAAACTGCAGGATGGGGTTTTGCTCTTTTTGTTCGATGCGGTTGCGACCAAACTTTTCAATGCGTGCTTGTGCTTCAGTCGACGTTAAACCATCCGTTGATGTCCTAATTGAGCAAAATGTTAGCAACGTTTTAAAAAAATGCCCACACAAAAAAGCAACG
Source organism: Rhizomucor pusillus (assembly GCF_041956525.1). NCBI lineage: Eukaryota > Fungi > Mucoromycota > Mucoromycetes > Mucorales > Lichtheimiaceae > Rhizomucor > Rhizomucor pusillus. Next base: position 134,988 of record NW_027192166.1, on the reverse strand, counting down.
TACTCTAAAAGTCGAAAGACGTCGGCTGGCTCCATTGTAGACAGATCGTAACGTTCGCGATCATACAGCTCTTCTACTGGAATATCTTTCAGAGGAGGGTAGCTGCCGCCGGCTCCTGCTGGTGGTTTGCCATCGGCCTTTTCTGGATCCTTTTGATCTGCTGCACCGGTAGTGGTGGGAGCATTGTCCATTGATATCTGCACCTTTTCCGGATCCTGGGATGCTGTAGCGGATGAAGGTGGAGGAGCGCCTGCAGAATCGTTAGACGCGCCCGCGTTCGAAGGTGGGGCCTTCTCCGGATCGTGGTTTGTCTTGTCGTCCAAGACCATGGGTGACGAAGAAATGATAATGGAAATGCAAGAGAGACGAGAGATAGAAAGAAGACAGACCCCCCGCAGACCATTCGTTTGTTTGAGTTGACTGAGTTGAATCTTGCGTTCTTGCACAAAGAAACAACAAAATTCATTGAGGACTCAAACATTGCATATTTCAATGTTGCTATATGTAGATCATACCTGGTTATACATCACGGCTGCCCAAATAGCTGGAGGTTGACAAGGCATGAGTCTTATGCGCTGGCTTGGTTATCTATGTATCCTTCTCATCATTCACACCTGCCCTTGGTGATTCGCTTGATAATGCTCAATTAGGAAAAAAGATGCGTTCAAACTCACGTCACTATGGCAACACGAGCATGCATCAAACACGTGTGCCTAGCCTGCACAGATGTCAAGAATATGCATATTGCGTTGGCTTGTATTTGAGGAATGGTTGGTCGATTAGGAATTGATATTGACATTAACCATCGAGATACAATGTATGTTTCTATCCTTGGATACAAGGGCACGGCTGCCACGATGTAGACAGTATACTACGTAAAGCTCGAGAATGAAATATAAACTTACAATGCTGTTTCAAACCCATGTCATTGTGACTAATGAATTCTATATTAGCAATATTGTATCCCAATGGATAAATATTACACACAGAAAGGAAGGGAGGAACTTTCAAGCAATGCAGTAGCAGTCAATATGCAGTATGTAGCGAAGGATAGAGAGGATCATTCTGCTGCCATCATGCGTGTCTGTCACTAATGACATTTACATATGGAGCTCAAAATGGGAAGTTTTCTGCCGTGCTATGCCATCGGTGCAAAGGTAAGGCACCAAATATACATTTCGATTTAACAGATTGTTAGATTTTGCTCGCATTCATGCGGATTGTCCCGGTTCCGCAAGCGGTTCTGGCGTCACTGCAAATCTAAAGCCGGTCTTAACAGGCTCGCTTAGCGCTCATAATCTGCATTTTCAAAACGGTACCAGTCTGTTTTGCGCGGTGTGACGAGTCTTTCATGAAGAGAGACGTGCCAACTGCTTGAGATCAGCACGCAACTTTATTCACTTTGGTTATAAAGTAAGCGCGTTGCGTGAGTTGGTATAATGTCGCGCCTTCAAAGCCCGATGATTGACTGAGCATATCACTGTTGCCAGGTTCGCTGGCATCGGGCTGATAGATTTGAAGCATGACAGTCAGTTGCTTTCGCGTTTGATGCTTCTTCTATTGAAAAAGCAGATCCACGTGGAATTTGAAAGCAGCAACTAGACGTTGTATGCTAAAAAACTGGATATACACATTTCCAGAGAATAAACAGCCACCGATGAGAGAATATGTTAGAAGTTGCTTTAAAATAGAGTCACTTTCAAGTGTACAAGCGTCCAAGGTTACACGTGCTTGCTTAACCCGTACTTCTGTTACTTGAGACGTGAGGCTGTCAAAACAAAAAAGATCACACCCTTTCCCAGTTCTCCTCACAAGCTGGTTTGAAAAGATGGACATCCCACCAGAGATGCCCTTTTTGTGCTCTGAAGAACCGTGTTATCCTTACAGTTCTACCCTCCCAGTGTCAAGTGCGTCCAGCGTGACAGGCAACGAAGGCACGATGCTATCTCATCATCCTCCCATATCTTTACCTCCCCTAGTCATGGAGCCATCGGAACATCATCCATGGCCTTCGAACGCATCCGTGCTGCCACCTGTGCCTACTGTCACCAACAATCCAAATCAGGTGTTTCCGCCGCCACCGCCGCCGCCGTCGCAACCGGAGGGCAACAACACTGTCAACGTTCCATCTGAGCACAGTAGGCCAAAAGTTGCTAAAAGTAAGACAAGTTCTGATCGATCATTTAAGTTGCACTTTTTTTTGACATTTCTTACATTGTTGCAAAGCTGCGTCATCGGCTTCGTTGCCATCACACAAGACAAAGTGGACAAGTGAGGAGGATGACCTGTTACGGTCGGGCTTGGTAAATAGCGTACAAACAAAAAAAGTTGACTGCCAATCAACAACGACTTGTATAGGAAATGTATGGATATGGCAAGTGGAAGCTTATTTCTGCCCATGTCAAGACACGAAACGCTTTGCAGTGCAAAAACCATGCACGACACTGGGCTACTACTGAAAAGGTAAAGAAGAAAGAAGCAAAAAAATGTTGCCAGGCACTCCCCGAGCGAGTTCTCTTACTTGACGGGAATAGCGATCCACCAGCAGCAAGGCAGCAAATACACAGTACTTGACGCTGGGAAACTTTTCCGACCGGCAGCCAGCGCCGCCTGCGGAAGATAGCAACCGCAACGATGGTTCTGTTGTTGTTACGGCGCCGCCGCCTCCGCCGCCGTTGCCGCAGCCAAATGTGCCTGTGGCGCGGGAGCAGCACCAGTCCCCCGCTGCTGTTGCTGCTTTTACGGCATCTTTTCCGACACACGCGATTTTCGAGCCAAGCAGTGTTCGCGAGGTAGTTGATGTCTCCCACCAGATCATTAAACCGGAGCAAGAAGAAGCAAGTGATTCCCAAACACAAGAAACATTTATTGACAAGAATACCATTACAGAAGATGAAAGAAAGTCGAATCCGGAATGGTTCAAGCCCGGTAGCAAAGCTTCGACTCCGGAGCGATACATGAAAATCAGAAACCATATTCTGGAGTGCTGGCAGGCAGAAAAGCCGCAGTACGTGACGAAAACAGCAGCTCGTCGAGGTCTTCGCGACTGCGGTGACGTGAACGCGATCGGTCGCGTCCATGCGTATCTGGAAAGCATCGGTGCTATCAACGTCGGATGTCAACAGACCAAAGCCACTCGTGGACCTGTCAAACGTGGCATCAGACGATCTGCTACAAAATTTTATTACTACACTGACGATGAAGACGAAGGGGACAACGATGATGGCAGGCAAGATTGAGACTTTTTTAGTTTGCAAAAGAAAAGGAGTTTATGCCTTATACGATATTTACAACAGATCGAACAAGCGTCGAATGATGGATGATATGGATTTCCACAAGCCTGGAGCTGCAGAAGGTATTGTTCGGAATGGTAAGTCCTTGAAGTTGCGAGTACTACTGGTAGAAACACTTTTAACCTTGCATCCAAGGCATATCCTCGCGCCGCCCAAAGCGCGTCATAAAGCGACCACAGAACTATCTAGATGGCGCTAGCAACATGGATGATGACAATGATCCGTTTCGGCTGGTGCCTGTGGAGCAGTATCACGATAATTTCCCACCGCCTTTCGAGGTTGAAATATCTGCCAATGCTTTGGTATGTTACAATGCACAGCTCATTATGTATGATATGCCTTTTGCTAAATATTCCACTAGGTTGTGTTGGAATTTCACGCCCATCTCGCATACACTGAGATCATTGGATTAATGGGCGGCTGTTTTATCCGAAGGGACGACGGATACTATACCCTGTCTGTCAGTTGCGTCTTTCCCTGCCGTGGAATTAGCACAGAGACACAGGCAAGTGTTTTGGATAATCTTCTGTTCTTTCAGACAGACAATTTGTTAAATACAAACAACAGTGTGAGATGGACCCAGAGTCCGAAATGCGAGCTCGTGAAGTGTTTGCTCAAAAGGGTCTGAACGTAGTTGGCTGGTATCATTCGCATCCAACATTTGCGCCTGAGCCAAGTGTCAGAGATATCGAATATCAAACGCTGTATCAGGTTTAAAAAAACGCAACTAGACTAGGAAATCACAGCATGCTAACTATTCTGATTTTAATTTATATTTGCAGTCGCTCTTCCGCAACGAGGAGACTGGAGCAGAACCTTTCATCGGCATCATTGTGAGCCCCTTCAATGAAGAGTATCACATCCAATTTGTGCACATCGCTCGCAAGAACTCCAAGAAACGTAAGCTCTACCAATGTAAAACTGCGCGATACCTAGCGCTAACTGAATATCAAAATGTAAAAGATGTACCGTACGAGTGCATACGGACAATCATTCCCACGGATTTAATCACAAACGAGATGCGTGAGCAAGTACAGGCGCTGATTCAAGAATACAAGGATTACGAACAGTAAGTCGTGTTCCTTAACATGTCCTCTTTTCCACTGTGCTCATACACGTATATTAGCAAGTGGGATTTGGTACAGAGAGAAGATGATCATTCGTCACTTGATCAGCTATTGAGTACTTTGACTTGGTATCTTCCCGACACTGAAGCGAGAAAAGAATTTCTCGACCAAGTCCGTCGAATGGTAATCGACGCCTTTGGTGCGATCAAGACGGACGAAACAGTTGTAAAAGCCTTGGCTGTTTAAACCTATGGGAAGATGCATGACTACAAAGACATGAATGCTATGAAGGAAAGGAAAACTGAATAAACCACTACTCTGTTCAACATTGAGCAATATATGTCTGGCGTGAAGAGACAGCATTCACTAAAATCATGGATATACATAGGCATGATTGACTGTCGGATGGAAGTGCTTTTGTGATAAGTTGATTGGTGCACTTCAATTACACGAGTAAGAACAATCTGTTGAAAGAGCATGTAATGAAAGAGTCTGTTCCAAATATTTACGGGCGTATTTAATAGATAAATGAAGATTAAATTGTTCGATGGGTATTTTCGACTGGCCGGTAAGACTTTTGCAGAGCGACGAGCGATGCTGCCAATGCGAGCAACGTTCCTAAGGACGCCTAGAATGAATTCGATGTTAGACTATGCTTGCTCAAACTGGCCAGGACTATCTAAATCCTACTTACTCTGCCGGACATTGGGTTGCGAAAGATAATGGCAGCTATAATGCACTGCGCATTTATCTACATCCAAGTTATTAATATAACTAATTCGGTAACTCTTCCAACAAAAAACCAGCTTACTTTTGCATTCACAGCAAATGTTTGATATACCGGCGATGATGTCTCTTTGATTAATAAAACCAATGCAAACGAAGTTGCCAGACCCATCAAGCCCGTAAGTACCTAAAGTATGTAATCAGCTCCGTTCCTTCCTTGTTACGGATTCAAATAATATACCATCTGCAGCCAGAATCCAGCTTCATCTAAAAACATGACTGTGCAGAGTCTGGATAATTCTCCAGAAACTAACGTGACGATACACATTACTGGAAGTACAGATACCATCTTCCAAAAAACCAATGTCCTGAAGCATATGAAATTGAGCAACGCATTCTATGTTGTGATGCAGCACATGATAGTACCATATATCTACTTGTTCGAGTTTCCTTTTCAGTTGAATGCCATAGCCTGCAATCAACCCTGCGTATGTGAGGCCCAATAGAAACCCGGTTCTCGAGAAGGAGGATGCCGAAGCCGCCAAAGATGCGAACCAGACACTGAACAAGTATATGCCAGATAGGATCAGTACCGATGATTCCACGATCCAGACCCTGTTTGCGTAGCAGTACAATGCCGACATCGGTATAGATAATGCATAGTACAACGGATAAGACGTGAATGGAATATGTGTCAAAAACTTGGGCTGGATGATCATCATCGCCACGTACAGCGTAGAAACGGGTGCGATCGTTCTGATGGCGATCCATGGGTGGTTTATCGCCGTTGTGGATAGTTTGCTGGAAATGGGCAGCAATGAGCAAAAAATCCGGGACACGCATCCAGATAGCAGAAACATACAAGAACCTTTTCACTGCAGTCATAAATAAAAATGCAACCGTGAGCTGAATAACATTGACGGTGTATGGGTATGTAAACTTGTATTCGCTTCTAACGATGAGTATATTGGTGACAATGGTGGATGCAACGACCACGCTCAGGTACAGAGTGCCGATGGGCAAGTTGGTCACGAATCGCACAGCGGCGTGCCTAGTTGACGTGGTCGCAGGTAAAGGCAGCCCAGCATGTTGCGACCATTTGCCCTGCATTGTACGCGATCAAAATCGTAGGGGTGACCTGGGCGGCAAAGTAACGGATCGTAACTGTATTCAGTAAAGATATTGCAAAACAAGACTCAGCATGATCGATGTGTCTTTTCTTTGCGAGAGGATATACAGGCATTTATTCGATGTTTTTAAGAGTATTATTATTTTAGTTTTTCAAAGGAGTGGCAGCAGCGTTGCCACCCTCGAGAGATAGATTAGATACTCCACTGGTGACCTTGCCTTCATCTTCTGCATCGCTGTGTCGTTCATATTGGCTGAGATCAAAGAAATCTTCATCCTCATCAATATCCTGGGCCAAGGATGGGTTGAAGTCAAACAAGTCTCTGCCAGACATGCCCTGGGATCGGCCAGCCTTCATGCGAGTTTCCTTTGCCTTGCGAGCAGCGTTTTCTTCCTCTTCCTTCTTGCGCTGCCGGTTCTTCTTCCATTCATTAAATGACTCGAGTGTCACGGGAGTCAAGTTTGGTCCAAGTTTGTGACGCTGAAAACGGATATGTCAAAACGACTGAATGCGTTGCAACTAGTTCTGTTTATCTTACCTCTGTATCCAAGAACTCTTCCAGAGAGATTTCTTCCTTTTCTTCCTTCTTTGCTTGCTGAGACCTGAGGACAAAGCCCGGTGGAAGAGCGTGCCGGTATTTACAGTTTACACCACCATTTGGACATTCCCAGAACCATCCATATTTGTTTGTCTCGATTGCTTCCAAAAAGTACTTGCATACAATATCCGTGGGTGGCTGCTTGCCAGCTTTGCTCTTGACTACTTCTTCTAGTTTCTTCTGATCCCAATTCTCCATTGTATCTATGCAACACATATAAGTATCTGTCACAGACATTCACGTCCACACGTTGCAGATCTTGTTTTTTCTTTACCGTCTGCTCGAGAATCTGTATATACGTCCTTCTTTTGGGACTTGCGTTCGATGTTGATGTCGTGGGAGAATTTACACTTTGATCCGCGCTCGCAGTGGCCAGCTTTGAAGTACTGACACAGCACGGTTTTGGGATCAGTGCCAAACGGCACCTTTTGAGGTACCTGCACAGGCTTAAACAGCTCCGCGAGTTCCTCTTTTCGTTTTTGTTCGGCAGCTTTCTTTTCGGCAGCGCTCATTTTATCTTTGGCTTTCGAGTCCTAAAAGATGTATACATTGCAGTCAGATATGGCTGGATATACGTTGCCTAGGAATCGACTAACGATAGCGTACATTTCTGTTGCTGTTCTTTGCCTGACTCTGCAGTTGCTGGACATATCTTTGTACTTTGGCAGACTTATTTTTGTTCTTCATGCCAAAAGTCTTGTCCTCAACAGCTTTTGCCTGCTTTTTCTTGTCGTTTTTAGTCTGCTGCTTCTTGGGTGGCATGGTGATGAAACGAAAGGTGTGTCGAATTCAACGATTTAAAGATTAAGGGTTAAGAAATTTTGACCAAGAGCCCAATGCCCTCTCTCTCGGCTGGAAAATAAAATTTGGAGCAAGTGACTGTGATTACCTTTTGTGGAAAAGTTCGAAAAGTTGGGACAGGAAAATGCTGTCGCGCACAATCTGTTTATTTGAACTGTAGCTTCAGGATACTAACGGTGATATTTTGCTCTAATTTTCAACGAATGCATTAGTTTGTATGTAATTATATGAACTCTTTTAGGATACCAAACTTCTTTGTATGCTGCCATACCTCCTGGCGGATCCACTGGCTAGGCGCTCCCGCTTCTAAGGTACTGCATTGTTAATAAAATATGAAAATGTAAACGATCAGGAAAACCGCCGTTTTAATGAATGATTGATACAGTCTCAAATACGCGTTGTTGCTCAATGCAAGATTCCCCTTTTTGGTTGTCGGGCAAGTCGGATTAAGCGGATAACTGTCGGATAGCTGTCGGATAGCCACTATGTGAAAAATGATGGTTATCCTATCCGCCTGGATAACCGTATACGACGATTAGAATGGGGTAGGGGGAGAATATGAAGCATGACCCGAAAGATTAGTAAGTTCCGGCCGAAAACTTGCTAACTCTATTGCTTCTACTGAAAAATTGAACTATTTAAAAATGTCGAAGATACCGGGTGTAATGCTGATTAAATAAGGTTTTACAATGAAGACTGTTTCCAAATTAGAAATAGATACGTGTCTGGTGAGCAATGACAAATACGAGGCCCATCCCCTGCATTCGCTCCATCCAGCCACTCTTCCTTCTTTCACTCGTTAAATGTCTTCCAATCGCTCCTACTACGGAGAGGCATCCGACAGCCCGGAAAGAGCACTGCTCTTGCCAGAGAACGAGAGGCAGCCGCAAGCCGTGCCCAAGAAAGAGACCTTTGCTGATCTCAAGCCGTACATCCGCCCACTCATTGCTACAAACTTCATTAGCGTCATTTGCGGTCTCAATGATGGCAGCATCGTAAGCATGCCTTTTTGTCCAATGTTACACCGTGCATAACGCCTGTCACTAGGGTGTGATTATTCCGCGTCTAAAGCAGTATTATGGCATTCCAAACGAAACTGTATCTTTGTTGTTCTTGTGTAACTCTTGCGGTTACTTTGTCAGTGCGGCTGCAAATGGATTCCTGGTGCACAATATGGGCCAATTGGGTGCTTTGTATTTTGGAGCTAGCCTTCTGATCATTGCTTATCTGCTACTATGCATGGGATTCCCTTTTGGTGTCATGGCGTCCTTGATGCTTATCCAAGGAGCTGGCATCGGTATGTCTTCTGATATAATTCACCTCATGCAGCAAAACTTCTCATCCGTCGGAACGATAGCATTGCTTGATGCAGGAATGAATGTTTACACAAGCAATGTTCCCAAGGCGACGTTAATGTTGAATATATTGCATGGTAAAAAAAGCATATGCATGAAATGGAAAGTGCCACATGTTGTCTCACAAAAAGTACCAGCACTTTACGGCGTGGGTGCAATGCTTGCGCCCGTGGTAGGCAATATCCTGTTGGTATTTGATATACCCTGGAATGGTCTCTACGTTGCGCTCGCATCCTTTGCCTGTCTAAATTTAGCAATGACCTGGTTCGGTCTGCGCAGCGCAAAGATGGATCACGATGAACACGAAATTGAACCCAGTGACGATGATGGAGAACGAGAGGAAGGAGGATCGTCATCGAGCACTACTTCTGCTCAGGAACCACCGCGGGTTCGAAAAGCAGCAAATGAGATTATGCGCGAATCCATGACACATCCTATGACCATACTCGGGGCACTCTATGTTTTAGTCTATGTCGGCACAGAAGTCACTGTTGGCGGATGGGGCTACACCTTCCTCTTTGAAGGTCGTCACGGAGATAGGAGTGCCATGTTGAAGGTTTCTGCCGGATACTGGGCTGCGTTGGCCGTCGGTCGCATTATCCTGGGCTTTTTAACAGAGAGGTTCGGAGAAAAGCCAATGATCACATTGTTTACATTCATGTCTATCGCAATCTTTGTCGTGATATATGTGGTGCCGGACATCATTGTAGATTCCATCGGTAAAAGTCATCCGCACACAAAAAAAAAACTAATACACTGACTCTGGTCGAACTCCAGGTCTGATCGCGACAGGATTCCTTCTCGGCCCCATGTTCCCCAGTACTATTTCATTAGCATCGAAGGTTCTGCCCAAATATCTGCATGCATCTTCAATTGGTTTCATCGCGGGGTACGTATTTTCCAACGTTCCATCATAAGCATAATGTTTCTAAGGGTATGCTTTTCAGTCTCGGTGCAGGGGGCGCAGCGCTGTTTCCATTCTTGACAGGTCAAATAGCTGGCCATTTGGGTATCCTGGCCATGCCCCTCGTGTGCTTGTGTATGGCGGTCGCCATGCAAATCCTCTGGACTTTTGTACCGTCGGACAAGAAAGGATCTTCATCGTGCATCCATTGCTGTTAGATCATTAAGCTTATCTTTCCTGTTCCATTGATTTGAATAGATTATTGATTTAAATAAATTATCCAAGAATTACATGATCGTATTTTGGACATGCTTTTGCAAAGACCACAAATCTTGTCACTGCTCGATTTCCATCGCCCCGATAAAGATCGATTTCACGCTACACTGAAACGTGGAATTTCCTTTCCGCAGAACATCTTGATAAGGAAATTAAGGTTTTTAGGATATTAAAGTGATCAAAGCACAGTGCAGTTTCATAGTTGTTTTGCATTAATGCGACCGGATACACCCGGAATTTTCGCTGTGGAATTTACAGCGCAGAGTATGAAGTGATTCGTGTCATGGCACCAAATGACGTTTCATGAAAAGACTTCCATCGTTTATGCTGCGGGGGCCACGGTTGACTTTCCTAAAATGGTAAAGGTAAAGGGATAGAAAAAGATGGTTTGCTGGAAACTTTTGGGCTGCTCCCTCTTGTTTCCAACAGCAACAACAACCCTTTGCTCATTTCCTCACCGCACCCAACCTAATGAGTGAATCGCCGCAACAAAAGCGGTTACCAAGAAACGCAGCTCCTATACCATTTCCTTCAAGCAGTCCTAGAACGCATTATCTGTCGACGTCGCCGCGCTCTTTTCTGAGCGATCAACCCCAGCCGTCATTCGGGCAAGTTTCGGATCACGGCCTTGATCTCCCAACACGATCGCCTTCAGCGTACAGCGAGATCGAGGTGGTTCTTGACGACGGGACACTTCAAAAACGCACGGTTTCCTTGTCGACGTTACCAGAGCAGTATGAGCAACATGACACGGCCGAGGAAAGCACGGAGGAAGACCAGCCGGATGAGGGCGGTTCGTGTAACAGATATGCAAGGTAACAGCAGCATCATCGTGAGATGCGAGAAATAAAACTTCGCGCTTATTTGTTTTGTTTTTTTTTTTTTTTTTTTTCTAGCCAACAAGGCACAGCGACGCTTGAGACAACGCCACTTTTACATGATACTACAGTTCCACAATACGCCAGCACGAACGTTGGCACATATTCCTCATCGACATCCAACGATAGCGACTCTGATGAACCCTTTTTTCCCGCCAAGAATAAAGATAAGGACAGGCAGCGTTATCGTCACGTTGTTGAGGATGAAGAGTCTCATTCCGGTTATTGGAGCAAGCTGGCATCCGCCGTGAGACGCTGTTCCCCCGTCCTTACACCTAAACAACGGCTTGTAATGAAGTGCAGTTTCGCGTACTTTCTTGCAACCTTGTTTACGTTCGTGCCGACGCTGAATGCCCTTATCGGGAACAATCGAACATCCAGTCATCTGGTCGCTACCGCAACCGTCTTCTTTAATCCCGCAAAAACCCTTGGCGGTATGGTGGAAGCAGCAGCCTACGGATGGGGCTACGTCTTGTTTGCCGTCACCGTCTGCTTGGGCTCCATGGTAACGACCGATTTTTTCATCGACAGAGATTTGTATGTCGTAGCACATACAATTTCTCTGTGTTTCTGGCTCGCTGGGGCCACTTTTATTGTTTCATTTCTCAAGGCACATTGGAACAAACCACCCGTTGCTACAGGTACGACAGGAGATTTATTTTTCCATTTTTTTTACTGATTAGAAATTACTACCATCTATTTAGCTTCGAGTTTATGTTTCATCACCATATTTATCATTGTTGTCAGGGAAGGGTCCGCCAACCGAGGCGATTTTGACACTACGCGCATTGAACAGATCACATCCGCTGTGGCGATCGGTACAATCATCACCGTGCTGTGTTGTTTCATCTTTTGGCCCGTGTCCGCTACCAAAAAATTAAAGTACGTATATTTTATATTGTGTTATGAAACGGATGGTCTCACAGATTACCTGTAGGACTGATCTGGAAGCTACACTGTCGTCGTACAAGGTTCTGTTGAAACTGTTGACAAAAACATTCCTTTTGGATGATGATCTGCCTGAATTCAAGGCAAACAAAACATTGCAAACAGCCATCGAATCGCATCGTTCGAGTTTCACGTCTCTGCAAAAGTCACTGAAGGAGGCAAAGCTCGAGGTGATGTGGAACGACCAAGTTCGCGGACGCGCTCACGAGTACGAGCAGATCGTGTTGAGTATGCAACGCCTCGCGCAACACGTCGGGGGACTTCGGAGCAGCTGCGGTATCCAGTTTGAGCGCATGAGTGGCGGCGAGCAGCAAGACGGCAAGCAGGATACATGGAGCAGTTTAAGAAAGACTCGCAGCCGTTTGCGTAAGGATAAGATGACGTCTGGTGCGCCGCAGAGCTGGAACGTTAAGCCGAGTTACCGGCGCAAGAGATATGAGAGAGAAATGCGGCGGCAAAAGACAATGGCATTACCTATTACCATCGAGGAGCGCGCTGGATCACCGACCACACAGCAGCAGCAACAGCAGCAACACGCTACTTCCCAACCTTTGTTGCGGTCATTGTCGGATCAGTTCAGTGAAAGCGACAACGGCACCGAATACGAGCTGGAAAATGGCGGCGGATTCTTGATAGAATTTATCTCGAGTATCCGACAGCCGCTAAAGTCGCTGGCATATACATGCAAACAGACTATTCATCACTTGCAAGTTAACTTTTCATCCACGGCGTCGCCGCGTCTAAAGCGCGCAATCCCGCCATTTGATGTACTGGAAGCAAACCTGAACAAGGCTATCACCTTGTTTGAGAAATCTCAACGGCACGCGGTTGACAAGCTCCAGCGCTACCGTCTACGCCAGCTCCGCGCACATCCTGACAGCAACGAGCAGCAATCTGTTGATGCACCGGGCGAAGATGTTTTTTTGGTTTATTTCTTTGTTTTCAACATGACTGAATTTGCAAGGGAACTTATTACGCTTGTTGGCGCCGTGAAACGATTGTCAGAAGCAGAAGAACGGACTAAAAAGATGCATTGGTGGCAGATCTTTTCCAAAAAGTATCGAGAAGGAAGTAAGTGACGTTACATCCAATTATTTAATATCAGCCACTAACATTATATTGGAAACAGCCAAGAAGCCTATCAAATGGAGGTCCTCCTTCAATGCATTTATTCCCAATGAACGGAATCTCATGAACACACTCCACACACCGGCACCGAAGACCAAGTGGAGAAGATTCTTTTTGAAGCTGTGGAGAATGTTTTCAATGTTCAAGCTACAAAAGATCCGATATGCATTCAAAGCGATGGTTGCTGCCGTTCTGCTAGCCACACCCGCGTTCCTGGACGCGACTGGTCCGTGGTTCCGAGAATGGCGCATGGAATGGGCACTTATCACGGTAAGCTTCTTACCAATTGACTAAATGTCGAGCGGCATTATATTAAATCGTGCTACCTTTTTATGCAGCTGATGGTCGTCATGACACCTACAGTTGGTGGCACAAACTTGGTAGCCATTTACCGTATATTCTCCACAGTTCTCGGGTGCTACAGTGCCATGATCTTCTACATGTTATTCCCGGCCAACATGTACGTGCTTCCCGTACTGACCTGGCTATTCTCGATACCCAATTTCTGGTTGATTTTGAATCACAAGCACGGCAAATTCGGCCAGTTCACGTTGCTGGCATACAACCTTGTCATGCTTAACAAGTACAACGACCGGGAAACAAACAACGTCGAAGTGTGGCGATTAGCTCTACAGCGGTGCGTTTCAATTTTGGTCGGCGTCGTGGTTGGACTTGTTGCGACTGCGTATGTGTGGCCTTACGAAGCGCGCGTCGAGCTGCGCAAAGGCCTATCTGATTTTCTGCTACGTCTGGCGTGGCTCTATCAGAAACTCGTCTCGATTTACTCTGAACGATCCGACGAGCGACGAGCGTTACTCCTGCTTGGACCAGACCAAAAGGACGGCCAGCTGGCAAGCAGAGAATCGCAGCAAGAAATGGCAAAGCGGATGTTTGAAGAGGTTGAACTCGAGATGCAACGCTCGCTTTTGAATTTGCAAGACTTGCTAGCGCAAACGCCGAACGAGCCGCGTCTCAAAGGCCGGTTCCCTGCGGAAACATACCGCGCTATGCTCGGCTCGTGCCAGAACATTGTAGACAAGTTTCTGTCGATGCGTACAGTTGTCTTGAAAGATGCATGGTACAAGGACGTTCAAAAGGATTTTATCATGCCTGTCAGCAAAGAGCGGCGTGAGATGGTCGGCAACGTTCTGCTGTACTTTTACCTCTTGGCTTCTGCGTTGCGGCTCAAGACACCACTGCCTCCTTATTTCCCACCTGCTCGAAACGCATGGCAGTCTCTGATTCATCATTTGCGACACCTTCCAGTTGTACAGTCTCAACGTTTCCTGGACAATGAGCAGATATATGTATTTTACTATGCATATGTAACAATGATGGAAGATATCATTCGCGAGCTGGACAAGGTAACAACCGCCTTTTAGTACTACTCTACCGAAACTTGACCTAAGCAATTGCTTTTAATTTATAGCTTGGTGACAGCATGACACGACTATTCGGTGCGCTTGTTCCAGAAGATCAATGGGAACGGCTGTTTGAGGTGGAGGATCCAGAGAGGCAATCGCTCTTGGAGCACATTGAAGACCAGCATCAACAACAACAATAACGTGAACGATGAAGCAGACAGAAAACAAAAAAAGAAGAACACATTAGCATTACGCGCATCCGAGATATCCATGAAAGCACTCATTTGAACAATAAAAATAGCCAACACTAGCATTTTCATTTTTCTTCAGAAACAGGTTCTTCTCTAGGTGGTTCTAACTGTAAGTCGTTGATAGGAGTGGTAGGAGACAGTGGGGTATCTGGGACGAGTTGCGGTTCGCGGACGACGTAGTAAGAAGTCGGTATACTTGAATCGCTGGAAAGGCGAGCTTCAGAGTAGACCTGGAAGCCGAGTTTGCTGAACCACTCGAGTCTCTGTTCGCCCCATATTTCTGCAAACACTGGCATCTGTGCACTGTCGGCTTTTTGCAACACATATTTGATAAGGTTCTTGCCTAGACCTGTTTTCTGGTCTGAAGGCAGTACGCCCAGATAATTGATGACTATATGTGGCCGTCCTTCCATGACGTTCTTCTTTGCACTTGTAAAATTCTTGTGATGCTTGACGGCAGCTCTCTAAATTTCATACCCGCGTCAATTGTTGCTATCGGCATACCAAAAGTAGTTTTACTTTGCTTACCAGTGCAGACATGCCTCCTGGGCACGAAAATAAGCCTCGTTTGCCGAGCGCATTGTAGATCGTCAGCGACTGATTGTTCCCTTCTGACCATATCAAGACACCTTTGCAGCCATTGACTTGCACTGCAAGCTCACGGCTCACATGCGCTGCTGTTCGAATGAAGGTCTTGAAGATGTGCTCGTAGAATTCCAAACGTTTCTTGTCGTTCTTTATCGACCCCGTTATCCAGGCGAGCGCGGGATCTTGCTCGTATGCCTTGCTTAACGTGTATGCAGCTTCCTTGTCCGCCTCTGCAGCAGCAACAGCAGAGTCAGCGTCCGTTTTCCCAAGCAAGCCGCTCTCTTCTTTCTTTTTTCTTACTTTTGATCACGGGACGGATGTTAACGTGGGGAGAGTTTACATCAACGGTAAGCTTTCGGCTAAGGCGGTTCTGCTGTTTTTGCTGCTGGTTGTCAACCAAAAGAGTCTGTCTTTTTCCTGCCATCATGATGGTTGCAGATCCCCCAAAGATGGAAAAAGGAAGGAAGAGAGGTCTGTGCCCAATGGATGAACTTTTTTGTACCCTGTTGTTGAAATCTCCTCTGGCACCCACTCTCCCCAATCCTTTTTATGCGTTTAGTCCTCATTTTTCTTTTCTTTTCCAACATCGGTTGAATGTTCGCGCATCTGACGGCTAAAGGTACCAGTTTATTTAATCCTCCGTTGATCCTTGGCTAGTCCCACTGCCATGCAATAATGTTAGAAAATCGCTGAATATTTTCTCTTTTTCTACGATTGATCAAAAACGATAACGAAAAAGATGGACACTTTACCACTAGTCTCTCTGGCATTTCCTCTGAAGTCGATTGCAACGGGTTCTGTCGCTTTTGTTCAGCAAGCTGCTTGCTTAGTTTGCCTCCTGGTTTTGTGCCTCTGTTCTCAGACTACGATGGGCGAATAAGAATGAATCAATCAATACATGTCTGCCATAATGGATGAAACCATTGTATCATCATCATCATCCTAGGAATAGGTAACATACCTGAAGTCTGCGTTGCTCAGCGGCAGCGAGCATGGCTTCCCGGTTGTTACTGGCACTGCTGTTGCTACCACCGCCGCCGCCGCCGCCAAGCGTGTGACCTTGCGATGGCGACGTTTGTTGCTGCTGAGATGCTGACCCTAGACGATAGCCGCCCTGATCACTCTTCTTCCGTGTTCCAAGGCAGTTACCCTGTAAAGAATGCTCATAGGTTTGCTGCACCAAGCTTGTGCATGTCCCACATTGTTCGTTACTTACCATGTACGTGAGTAAGCCTTTCTTTTGAGGTCCGCAACACAATAGCTCCCAGATCTGGGACCATGTAACAATGCGGGGTGACTACTGTACTATGCACAGTATGCTGCAAACGTGCAAACTATTATCCTAAACCATGCAACGTCCCAAATCACAGCATGATATACCTGTGTCTTATACCTAGAACCTATGGATACATAAACTGTACAAACAGACTTGTATGTTTTAAAAAGAAGAAGAATACTTGTTTAATACGAGTAATATACACTGCTTTGGATGAATGCTGAGTAACAGTCATAAGTGTACATATGACACCAAGGCCAACTAGTCGAAACGGATTCCACCCTTCCATTTGGCATAACTAAGCACTAGGACGATGCCCACAACGAGACCTGCATTCCGGTGTGAATTTTTTTGTTCACGTCAGATATTATCTTTTTGCATCTAGTTACCTTGGTAGAACCCACGAGCGGGTGGCGAGCACAAAAAGTTCTCGGCTTCTTCGATCTTTGGTCCGGCTCTGCGTCGCAAGTCATCCAGTTCCGCGCGCAAACGCGTGACTTCATCTTGAGCAGTGTTTGAGGCCTTTTCGATGTTTTGGTTAATCTTTCTCTCGGCTTCTCGGCTATCGCTGCTAGACATGATTGATAAGAAGTAAGAGAGTACAGGGTAAAGAAGCAGCAGCAACGCTTCTCGTGGCAGGTATAAAATCAATGGCTCAAAAGTGAAACAAAACAAATAACACACAACATCCAAGCATTGATGAACCCCATGCGCATCTTCGAGACATCTTCGGGAGCCATTTGTTGCCTTTTACAGTAATTATATTTGGGCCCGGACACCTTAGCCATGTCTGTCGATAACTTAGATCAATAGCGATTTTCCGAATATTTTTTTTTTGGAAATTGCTGTCAAACCTTTACTGCGGAGTGAGTGGTTAGCATACTAATAGCTGGTAAATATAGCGTATGTAGATCAGGCGCACGGCGAAATAAGCTAGCAAAAGAGCTTTGGATGACTAAATAAAGACATGCAATTTAAGAACTTGTGGCTAATGTGTAGATTAGCTCATCTATATTTAGACAAGCATGGTGCCTACTACAGGTCTATCGAAGATCACAGTTCACACTTTGTTTCATTCCAAAGCAAAGACGAGTGTTGTTTTGAAAGTCGAGTTAAAACAGGCCAAAATTCTTTCCTGAGCTATAAACCAATTGTTTTCCGCTGCTTGGCAGCAACACATTGTTACTGGATAAGACCGATCCTGAGGATTCCCATTTCGGGTAGTCCGGTTGCACATCGCAGCAATCAAGCTCGGATCATGCATAGGGATAACTGGAATGGAATGTTGCATCGAGGAGGGAGATTGCTTGTACACGGAGCAAAAAAGTAGTATGTGTATTTACATCATCGAGAAGTAAAAAACGAAGGAAAAAAGAAAGAGAGAGAGAGAGAAGAAACGAAGAGAGAGAGTGTGTGTGAGACGGTACAAAATGCCAAGAGGAAGATGGCCGGGGCGGATATCTTTCAAGCTAGTCAATATCATAGTCGAGTTTGTTGATTCCAAAAATCCTGACACGATGCATAACGGGCAGTTTGGCGACAATGACAACGAGCAGCGCGGTAAAGTTGATTGCGAACTGGAAAATATCGTAATGAGTGTAGTGGGTACTCAAAAGAAACCTAGGGAAGAAAATAAGATAACTGATCGCGTGATGGTCCCAACCCCCATTGTTGTCTACTTACAAGGCAATCGGTACAGCCGTGAAGAATTTCCTCGTCGCAGTGAACTGCACACCACCGTCGATTTGCTCCCATAACGTCAGTCCATCATATGCTCCCTGGTTGTTTTCGAACGGGATTCCTTGTACCCAATGAAACATAATATATTGACCCTGTTTGTAGCCCATGCAAGGTTATTTATAAACCTTGTTGTCAGTTACCCCAAAGTCTTGTCTCGATCCGGGACGATTCGAATACGTTACCAAGTTGAAGGTCAAGTTCGTCAGAGTCCAGCTGGCTTCCGGAGAGATGAACGGTATAATGCTGAACAGAGTCTTTAGCGCAATGACAATGAATATAGTTGTGGACCAAGCTCCTGTAGTTAAAAGTTAGAACAAGCTCTGCTGTTGCTGGTGCTGCTTGACTCTGCTGCAATGTCACAACGGACTGCAGCGAGTCCAAGAATTACCTTTGTAGTTAACCCATGATGAGTTGAAGTTTGGCATTGAGCTTTGGTCCAGCGCAGTGTATGCCTTCTTTTCTTTGTCGCTTGACATTTGATGGACGAAAAGGAATGAATGAGAAGATGTGTAGATGCTGGACCGCGGACAATGAATAAACCGACAAAAGAACCACCCAAAAGAAGCTTGCTGGTCGGGGCAGAACTTGCGTCCCTTTCTCCCTTCGTCTTGGCACAGCCATCTTTATTAGTCGAAACTTTGGAAATTTTTGAAAAAGCTTCCTTTTATTAAAGAGAAAAGCTTAAAGCTGGATGCAGTGACCATATAAGTACGCAGTGAACTTTTACTTGATACCTACAGCGTACTAAAAAATCTTACTCTATCGTACTATGCTGCATAACTTGCATTCGGAATATGTTACAATCTCATTGTAATCTTATAAAGGTAGTTAGCCGCCTTTTGTTGTGCAATTTCCAGTCCTTTGGTATGAAAATCAGCACTGTGGATTACTTGAATCTCTATGGATTTCATAACCTTATCTTGCATGTTTTCGTTTTTCTCTGTAGATGTCAAACTATGTGCTGGAAATACTCTTGTATCACCTCCCTGTCCATTCCGGATAACATTACCTTCATTTCTCTCATAGCTGTGAGTAAGTCGACGCCGTACATAGACTTTTTCTCTTTATCCATTATGGAAACTGGCAAGCTGCAGTTTATACTACGTTCTCTTGCTATACTCGGATCAAAAGCTGGAGCACTGCTTGATGATTTGGACCTCCCTTTCTTAGTAATAAATAGCCCTATTCGTTTAATTGATATGTATATCCGGTACGGTGATCATCTTTATGGATGACGAGAGCAATCACTGTAGCGAGCGCGTACTGTAATTTGGTGGGATTGTACCCACGGCTGGAGGAAGTTTAGGCGTTCGAGGAGTCTGTGGCGATGCCATGACCAGATATGGGCATTATGTTGGCCTCTAGTGCAGATACTACTACGCTGCTGCCAAGGCAATCGTGCTGCTATGGTGCCTTCACACAGGCCTGGGAATGTACTCTAAAGAAAGCAGAAGCGGTCTGCTGCATATTCTAAGACTAACGACGCCATTGAGTAATAAAAACTATTCTAAAGTATAAGGCAATTTCTATTTCTTCACGATTTCAGTGGTGATCCGGGTCGTTTTGGGTTCACCATTACTATCATTTTTTAACACAATTTTAAGGTTCCTTGAATGGATAATGCCGACGCCAGTTGTTACAATGCCATGCTTGTGAATACAGTCTTCTGGGAGAGGCCACTCATATCTTCTCACTGCAAAGATAAAATTAGCACAAACGGAATTAACGATAGGAGGTGGAGTATAACTGCAAGCACTTACGCAAAAGCGTGAGAGGAACGCGCGATTCGGCCAAGCTAAAGTTCATGCCAATGCACTTGCGGGCACCGTTGCTGGAAGATAGCCAAGTCATATCTTTCCTGCGAGTTCTTCGGCTTCGCCACCTTCTGAAAACCAACCTGGGTTGAATACTTCATGGTCTTCAATGGAAATTAGCGTCCCCTTGGGGATAAAGACGCCATTAAGTCTGTGTCTTCCGCAGTCTTACGATGTATCACCACCTCAGCTGGAGGATTCACTCGCAGGTCTAACATATAATTTTTTAGTCGTTTGTTGCTTTTCGAAGTATGAATCGCTAACAATTTTACCTCGAGGATGACGCGATTGATGTACGTCAGGTTCTTTGATTGCTCGACTATTGGGAGAATATCATCTGATCCATCCCCGAGCACTGATAATGCCTCCTCCTGTGCCTTTTGTTGGATGTCCTAGTCCACACGAGTAACAATTAAATTGGCAAAAGCCGTCAGAATAATCTGCTCTTGAGTCGGCATGCACTCTTATGAGATTAAGAGCGAGATAGTACATAGCACAGGACAATGCGTTAGCCATCGTGACCAGCGAGAAAAAAGATGCAAAGGTTGCTCTAACCATACATGTTATTATCGCGGTCATCCTGGGATGGTATGGATGCCATATTCCTGTTACTGTACCTTCGATCCTTCTTCAGTGACCTCTCCTTTGCCCTTTTTTCGCTTTCGATCATTACTGTCAACGAAGCCCTTTCTAGGCTTTCTGATCAGCATCTTTCTACTGTTCCTTCAACACTTTACGCTTATGCGCAATGACACCATCCAAGATGGCCGAAAAGTCTCGTCTATCCTGGTGTCGTCGTTGTCGTTCAGGGAATGCCCACAGGATCATTTCCTCAAGAACCGACAAGATCAGAAACTATGGGTTCCACATGGCAGCATTGATACGGTTATATTTTTCGACCCAATGATTGTGGCGATCCTCAATTGCATGAAAATCGAATCCTGCAAATCAGGAAATATAATGCCGCGCCTGGCGCCGTGGTCGGGAAGTGGCGCTCGCTCGGAATGCCGCGACAAATATGAATAGAGGCATCATCGCTTGGATAACAACATGGTCGCTTTTTACATGTGTTGGCAGGTTTCTTATGGAGAAACGAACGGCTGTAGCTGGCGTAATGATCTTACATATCACTGCATGGTAGCATTTGGGGCCTTCAACTCCGGATCACTTTCATATTGCCGATAATCCTGGAAAGTATGATGCTCAAGTTTAAACCAAAAGTATACGCGCAGTAACTGGAAAAGAGCTAGCATTGAACAATAAAGTCGTTTTCAGCGGCATTGGGAGCGAATGTTACTGTGAAAATCAAGCAGATTCTATTCTCCCCAAAGTATAAGCTTCTGAAAGGGAAAACCGATCGAGAAAACGTATTTATTTGGTAAATTCATGCGTGTATAGCAAAGCACGTAAAATATGAAGCGAACGTTGTAAATCGAGGAAAAAGTAAAGTTCCATGATTTGCTATTTAAAATAGAGACTATTGCTGGGCATGGACGTCAGTTGCTGATTGAAGTAGCCAACAAGACCTATTAGTCATAGATAATTACATGTATTCTTTTTACTTCCCCGCTATGTTCGCAATGCATCATGTTCAGTTGTGCGTCTGCTTCTCATCAATATATACTATCTTGTTTCTGTCAGCTACCAATCTTTCTCAAGTCATTGATACAAAACGGTTTTGACAGCATTCGCATTCGTGAGAGGAAAAAGCCGTAGAACGGCAAGTAGTGCATTTGGTGTGCAACCATGCAACACTGCTCCCCCCCGATTCTCGTTTACCAAAAACAGCAAAAGCCGTCAGCAATGACATGCCTGTTGCGAAATTGGGGCAGACCAAGTGATTTCCGACATGGCCTTCAAGGATATGACACCCCGGCAATTTCCATCTTCTTTCGCTGTTACTCGTTACATTAAGATAGCATGGCATCCGCATCCGACTTTAAAGAACTGCAAAAGCAAGTGCATGACGAGATGCACGGTGCTGTGACGATTATCGGTATACAAAGTAACAATGCCACGATGTATACTCTTGTGTTAACTCGTTACAATTTGTCCAGTTCTCGGTGCATCTGGTGATTTGGCAGGCAAAAAGACCTTTCCAGCTATCTTTAATCTATTTAGAAAAGGACTCTTACCTGAGAATGCATTCGTTACCGGTTACGCACGCTCGAAACTCGATCGGGAAGAATACGTCAAGCGCGCAACGCAGCATATAAAGCTCGAGGATGACGATGCAAAGCAAAAGATGGATGAGTTCCTCAAGATTCTGGACTATGTCCAAGGCAAATACGATGAAGACGAAGCATGGCAAAATTTGGATAAGCATGTCAGCGACTCTGAACAGAAAAGGGGACTCAAAAACGGTCAAAAGAATCGCATCTTTTACATGGCACTGCCACCCTCAGTGTTCTTGCAGGTTGCAACGGGTCTTCGAAACAACGTTTACTCCAAAGAAGGCCATAACCGCATCGTTATCGAAAAACCATTTGGCAAGGATCTCGAAAGCTCTACAAACCTCGCCAAGGATTTGGCCAAACTGTTTAAAGAGGAGGAGGTAAGAGCTCTCTCTCTCTCCTAAGCAGTATACAAAGCGGATTGACATGGGTTGCAAAGATTTATCGAATCGACCATTATCTCGGCAAAGAAATGGTCAAGAATATTTCGACCTTGCGTTTTTCAAACATATTTTTGAGTCCAATGTGGGATTGCAAGAGCATTGACAATATACAGATTACTCTAAAGGAACCGTTTGGCACTGAAGGTCGCGGCGGCTACTTTGATGAGTTCAACATCATCCGCGATGTCATGCAGAATCGTAAGTAGATGTCTATTTGTTTACGCTCACGAGAACAGAAACTCAGTTCTGCATACACAACAGACCTGCTGCAGATCATGTCGCTTATTGCCATGGAGAAACCAGCTGGAACGGACTCTGAATCTATTCGCGACGCCAAAGTGAAACTGCTGCGATGTGTCAAACCAATCGAACTCAAGGATAGTCTCCTGGGTCAATACGTTGCCAATGGTGACAAGCCTGGCTACAAGGACGACGAAACTGTGCCAGATGATAGCATCTGTCCAACATTTGCTAGCCTCGTATTGTGGGTGGACAATGAGCGCTGGAAAAACGTGCCGTTTATCTTGAAGGCTGGCAAGGCAATGGATAATGCCAAGGTGGAAGTGCGTATTCAGTTTAAGGAAGTGCCGTCTGGCTTGTACAAGAATGCCACGCGCAACGAACTTGTGCTTCGCGTGCAACCTGGGGAGGCCATATACTTCAAATTCAACAATAAGAACCCGGGACTTTCATACAAGGTGATCACCACAGATCTCGATCTCACATACAAGGACAGATACAAGGATATGCGCGTTCCAGATGCGTACGAAGGTCTTATTTTGGACGTCTTGCGCAGCGATCATTCCAATTTCGTCCGCGACGACGAACTGGATGCGGCGTGGAAAATATTTACTCCCTTGCTGCATACCATCGATCGCGAACATATCAAGCCTGAGCAATATCCTTATGGAACCCGTGGACCAAAGCAGTTAGAAGAGTTTACAAAGCGATACGGTGTCCAGCGTGACCCCCACGTGCCCTATGAATGGCCAGTACAAAGCGTAGCAAAATAATAGGCAAATAAAATGGATGATAATAAAAATTTTGATCAACGCGGAGCAGATTGTCGCGCGTTTGTGCTCTCCTCTCTCTTGTTTTTCTCGCATATACCATGGCGACGCTGAATGCGTTTGGCTTTTCTGTTCAAAAGGCTCACAAGCAGCAAGAGGAACCAGTCAAGCCAAATGCACAGCAGCAACAGCAGCAGCAGAATATTGTCGTTGTCGAAAAGCCTGGATTGCCATGGGCCTACTTGTCGAAAACGCCATCTACTCCTCCACGACAAGGTGCTACTAAGAGCAAAATTGCACCAAAGAGCAACAGTAAAAAGTCTGCAGCAAATCTGAAGAACCAAAATGCAATTACGCGTTACTTGGTACCGCGATCCTCATCGTCACCGAAATCAAGAAACGCCACAGTTGAGCAACAACAAGAACACAGCAAAGCGTACGTTTTACGGCAAAATATACCCCTCGCGACGATATGGCCACAGATTGTCCAGGAGTATTCTATGGACCCGATGGCGGTGGAAGAGCAGCAGCAGCAGTTTACCACAGCACCCTGCCGGAGGAGACGGCGACGGAGCAGCTACGATGAAATGGAAGAAAGCGAAAGCAAAACCATCAAAGTCGACGGGGAGTTGCTAAGAGCTTTTCAACGGCTGGCGACGGGCAGCACGGTGCCATTTCATTTTACCGGGAGACGGTTACCACCACAAGAGCAAGAACAAGACTACGACGGTGAAGACCGAACGCGGCAGGTTCGCAAACGAATGACAGTGGAGGAGTCGCAGCAATATATTCAGCAAGTCATGATCGAGTTTTTGATGGTGTAATGAATGCTTTTATGTACATATATATATAAACGTCAATTGATTACTTTGTAATTGTTCATATGCAAAAGCCCCAGATCTCGATATTGAGGCACTCGAAATCCGGCTGTTCGCTCAACTGTGGATTCTCAAATGTCGCACACACATCGCTGTGTCCATGTAGGAGGTCGCCGTGCAGCCAAAGTCCAATGCGGCCATCGCTACTTTGCATTTATAAGTACGACTCGGGAATGTCATTGAGGTGGTTGCTTTTACTTACCCGCCGCCAAAAGCAATGGATTCGAGATCGGAAAAGACGAGATAATCGTTCTGCTCCGTCCAGGGGTATATTTCAAGCTGATGCAAGCTGGTTCGCCACAAGAAGCTAAAACGAATCCGATAGCGCTCGGTATCTACATCTTTACAAAGTTCAATTGGTGCCAGCTTACCATTCACCTGAGCCATAGTATCGGGAAGAAACATGCAGCGGCTCAGAGATGTACGCGCCAAAGATCTGCACGTTGCTTAAGGTTTTCCTTTCTGTTTCTATTCTGGCATCTGTCACTATACTCACCTCTTCATCGGTGGTCTGAATGACTAGCAAGCACGGTCCATTGTGCTTGTCTACACAGTCATACATTGTATATAGACTGCACCCGTGCTGGTCGAGGCTGTACAGCAGACACCATTTGGATAGCAATGCCACTCTCGAGGGCAAATGCATTTGCAGCTATTATAGTACATGGCGAAATTCCTGTTAGAGTTGCCGTTTTCAAGAAGCTGCTGTTTGCATCACACGAACATTTTCCGCCAAGACACTGTCTAAACATGTCCACGTTCGAGCAGATCCTTCCACCAGTTGGATGTGTTGTGTTTTTGGGTGATGCTGCTTAATATCAGTCAGCGCTGCTGCCACAGAGGAATTGGATGTGGATGAAGAAATAGAGCCAGGGCGATACGGTGCAAGTCCATCTTCCATGAGGTGTCGTGACAGGTCGGAGGTGGACCTTTGCAAGAACGACGGATGCTGTTTCACGTCGCTGCTGCGGGCGCTATCATCAAAGTAGAATCGTGTGCATTCAATCGTCGTCGTATTCAGAAATGCATCTACGGGTGAAGGCGGCAACGAAATTCGTCTCATCGTGATGGAAGGGAAAAAGAAAGGACACGAGAGGGAGAAAGATACAACTGTGTTGAGAAAGAAAGAAAAAATCACTTTTATGGCTAAAAAATGGGCACTTTGCTCCTTTGTTTTGCTGTCCAAGGCGCTCCACTCGTGGGAATACCAAGCACAGACCCCTATGCTTCTGTAGACGTTTGAAAAAAAGATTGCATGAATGACAATGCTGGTTGCTGCAGAAATCACCTCATAGAACTAACTTAATTGTGCTTTTATATTGCTGTCCTATTTCAGAATTCATATACTTATTATTACCTACCGATCATCCGGTCTAAAGCACTAAAGGTGAAGTGCCCAGGCAACGTTGGAGAAGAAAAAAAAAAGATGCAGCTGGGAAGATGAGTGCATGCGTTCTGGAACTGTGTGCACAGTTGCACAAGTTTCTGTACTCAAACACCTGTCCCCATTAGGTATCATGGGCTAGAGAAGCTTTGCACAGCTGTCAGTCCTTCAAAGCATACAATAATGTTTACTACGGACTGCAACGCCTTTTCAAATAAGCGGCTATTCGGATTTTATGAAGATAGAACAAAAAGGATGTCATAACTATTGACATCCGGGAACATTTGCAGCCTTTACCATTCTTCCACCGTGATCAAGCAGTGTAAGATGAAGAGTAATCTGCTGTTATCAAGAGGACCGGTTCACAAGAAGAGGTACAGAGCATGTGACCTGATAGACAACAAGTGCAGGGCAAAAATATTTAGCATGGACATCCCTTTAAGCAGAATTTGTTGGTGACGATTCTGCTGCCAGTGAGGATGCCTACTTGGCAAACTTGATGTCTCCTGCGAATCGATCGCATGCCGCTGTCAACTCAGCAGCATACATCTGGACTTACTCCGTGGAAACTCTGCAACATCGGATCTACAGCGACTAGCAGGTGAGCACTTGCTCATAAGTTGTCTCCAGTATTATGTAGACTTTCCCGTCGGTGAAGTATATTGAGCACATTGCGTAAGGATTGCCTAAATGCTTCAAAATTAATTAAAACGCGATTATCGATGCAGTTTTGTTTAATTTTTTTTGGCTAAACAAGCTATAGCTATGTTAGATAACTCGATATTACAGTTTTACACTTCAATTAAATACAAATTTCTAAACGTTCCAGTATAAAGACGCAAAGGCAATGCAATAGCTTTCACGATTCGCATCGAAGCAAGAAGGTTAGTAAAGAACAAGCAGTCATCCTGTTTATTGGACCAGGAAAGTCATAAAGACTTTTTTCTAGTGTTCAAAACATTATGAAACATTCTACACATGCATTTGTAATGCCAAGAAGCTTACACGGTGACATGATTAGACATGTCCCTATCTTGTATAATGCATTGACGATGATTGCATATTCCTCTCTTACGTGCTAGAATATCCATCGATTGGCTAGCAAGATTCCTTGTAAAGAGGTTTGATCTAACGTCCGGACGCTCATGCTATTTTGCTTTCACAAATAGATACTCCTTTGGTCTTGTCCTCGCAAACAGCGCATCCGGCGACTGACTCTACAAGGGCCATAGAGTTGATGCATAATCATGACCGACGAACCGATATACTGACTATGACTTGCCTCGTCATGCATCCCTCAATGTGCAACTGCAAATTCACGGAAAATTATTTTCGATATCCAGTATTCAGACCAGGCAATGTCCAGGAAAGGGAATGCAGGCCTCTTGATGGTAAAATATATTACCGCAATGACCAATCCAAAGAGTCACGATGGTTGATGCAGATGCGATTGGTTCTTTTCCCGAAAATACTGGAAAATGACGTCTGTGATCGAAAAAGGAAATGGCGGAGTGTCACGATGAACAATATATAAAGAGGTCATCCGATTACTTCTTGCATCTCTTTGTTTTCTCTTACCTTATTCTATCGTCACCGCTTACTATGCAGATCTTTGTCAAGACACTCACTGGCAAGACTATCACCTTGGAAGTCGAATCCTCCGACTGTATCGAGAACGTCAAACAAAAGATTCAAGACAAGGAAGGTATCCCTCCTGACCAGCAGCGCCTTATTTTCGCTGGCAAACAGCTTGAGGACGGCCGTACGCTTTCAGACTACAACATTCAGAAGGAGTCTACCCTTCACCTCGTACTTCGTCTGCGCGGCGGTATGCAGATTTTTGTCAAGACACTTACGGGCAAGACCATTACGTTGGAAGTGGAATCTTCAGACACGATCGACAATGTCAAGGCCAAGATCCAGGACAAGGAAGGTATCCCACCAGACCAGCAGCGCCTTATCTTTGCTGGCAAACAGCTTGAGGACGGCCGTACTCTCTCAGACTACAACATTCAAAAGGAGTCTACCCTTCACCTCGTGCTCCGCCTACGTGGAGGTATGCAGATCTTTGTAAAGACTTTGACCGGCAAGACTATCACGTTGGAGGTTGAGTCGTCGGACAGCATCGAAAATGTTAAGCAGAAGATTCAGGATAAGGAAGGTATCCCTCCGGATCAGCAGCGTCTTATCTTTGCTGGAAAGCAACTTGAAGATGGCCGCACCTTGTCGGACTATAACATTCAAAAGGAATCCACGTTACATCTGGTACTGCGTCTGCGTGGAGGAAGCCCTGAAGCAGCAGCTGCATCAAGTAGCAGCACCGCTGCTGGAAAGAAGAAGAGATGCGCGTTCGGGGATTGTACAGACAAGGTTGTCAAGATCATTGGTGATTGCCGATACTGCCAATCCAAGTTTTGCTCACGCCACCGACTCCCCGAAGACCACGCCTGCGTTAACCTTCTCAGCTGTAAACAAGCTGCGCACGAGCGCAACAGTACCAAGCTATTGAGCGAACGATGTGTAGCAAGCAAGGTTTAATTACTGCACATGGATACAATATCTTCTGCAGTAACCATCAGCTTTTCCCGCATTTTATTCCCTTACCCCTTAAACAGCCCCTTGTCACCTCCTTTCGCAACTTTCAATGAATCTCAATAAATCATATGACACAAGGAAATATGTTCTGCGCTCTCGTCCTCTACTTATAAATAATGAATGTCCCTGCCTTTTTATCGACTTTGTAGACTTTCAGGTCGCTCGAGGTCTGATACGAATAATGTTGCCGACGTATTGATTTTTATCTGCGATAAACCTCCGTTTCACAAGACTTCAAAGGCAACTTATCCAGGGACTTGGCCTGCAATCTTAAACGAGATCTGGACAATTTTTGAGTTACAGCCCATATCCCTTGGTGCATAGAAACATATACAGAGCTCGACGGGTTCCAATAAAGGTAAATGTAGTTCATTTCTGATTTAAAAAGTGCATACAAGAACGAAGTCTTCATTGTCAAATGCATCTACATGCTTTCTCGGCCTTATAACTCAAATAAAATGCATATGCCATGCTCGGCTACTGTCTTGCTGAATGGACACCATTTTTTTCTATAACTGTTTCCTCCATCAGCCGACTCATTCAAAATACGGCAATCTCTTTATATTATACAGTTGACTACAACTAGATTCTCGTATCCAATGACCCAACTTTGCACTCAGTGGCAATCTCCATTGATGTCTTTAGTCTTCAACGGGTTGTTGGTGCTACAAGGAGGAACCTTTGCTAAACTTTGCGCACCATGCCTGGCAACAGATTCCCACAGAGCGATGTAAAAATGCATCGAGCTTCAACGTTTGGCCACTCCCTGCAGAAAAACTAATTGCTGTAACCGATATGTTTGCCAGGGTCGTCTTCAAGAATGATTATCTATGACTCAAAACCAGCCGGCAAACGGCCCTTTGAAGGAGAATCATGGGGAAAAACTGGACCTTTCGTAACTTCCACAACTTTTATATGTAGAACAAAAGAAAAAACGGAAGCAAAGAATCAAACTATGAATACAATGTAATACGTATAAATAATAAAGGGGAGGAGTTGCGTCGTAGTAGAATCAACAACTACTGTATTGCAGCGTTGTCTTGATTACGTTCATGAAGAAGCAGTATGCTCGGTGTCTTGATATCCTGTGCTTGCGTCCCAGTGGCCGAGCTTGGTTCGCTCGCTAGGTGACTCTGGTACTCCTTCAAGCGCGTCCTTGGAAACTGTTGATGCGAGATGCTTCTTTCGCTGCTCTTCAATGACCTTATTTACTTCGCTCCAAGGTCGATCTACAAAGGCAGTGTTCTGGGGAGTGGTAATGCTTGGATCTTCGTTGACGAGGTTAGGAACGGTCTTGAGATTCTGCAAATATTTGTGTCCTGGGTCCATTCTTCAGATAATACGTTTTGATTGTGGCTCGATTTGCTACGTGCAGATGCCACCTTTTATATGTAAACTGATTGGTGATATTTTTAGATCTAGAGCAGCCCGTAATTCCGGAAATTTGATAAGCCGTAGATCCGGTCGGATGGACCCCCCATCAAGGCAATTTTGGTCTGTCATCCCGCGGTAGAGTATATCCGCATGGAATCGACACGCTTGAATGCTCGGAGTGCCCCCGGGACTAATCAGTAACCGTTGTTGCTTAATACAATGACATCTCCATGCTTCATTATCGAGCTATACACGTCAATTAATAGGTCTTGAACAAGAAGACTGTACAGCTATGGACAGCACAAATATACGAGCATGTCTTTCCTTTGGATACCAAAGAGCAGATTTTACGTTGTCTCCAAGATACGTCGATGCAAAGTCGTTTCCACAATGAGCACAGACATATACCACCTTGAAACGTTGATCTAAAACAATCCTTGAGAAGGCACGCAGCTTGATACGGATGATCAGCGATAGAGACCTTATCTCACGAAGTAGAAGCGTAATTTTCATGTGCAGGTATGTAGTACTCAGCTATCATGTATGTAAAGAATATTCGTGCCGCATTCTTGTGCAACTTTGTGCATTAATGACGATTTACTGCCTCCGCATGGTAATAGACTTTGATAATGAACGGCAGCCTTCTTCTTGATCTTTTCATTTACACATTTGGATATGGTTCTTACGATAGTGGGAAGGCGTTTTTGAACTGTGAAGACAATATTCATATTCAGAATGTTGACTGCATCGTAACTATGGGACTACTTTGTCCTGAACGTTGAAATGAAAGGAGATCGCAAATAGGATGATTCTTATACATACTATCCAGTCTTTGTATCTGCGCTCAAATTCCATGTTATTCACCAATCTTGCTCACCAGTTTCTGTCATATATAGTATTTTGCCGCTACAGAAAGAATTAAAGTATTCAGACTGATGAATGGTTTGAAGGGAGACTTTTCAGATGCGTGGATGAAATCCACTGTAACAGCAAGGAGCGGTATTCCTTGGGTATGCAAGCTCTCAAATATATCAATTGAACGGTAGTTAACAGCGTAGACGCTAGAAAACATCCGAAGTAACATAATAGCTATCGTAGACGGCACCGGGATGCGGTACAAGCCAGGAGAGTAGGGAAACTTGCATTTCGACGCGTCGTCGCCCTGCTGCGCTGAGTTTTGGCAGTAACAAGACGCGCCCAAATTTGTTGACTGGGCAACTCTCACTTTCTCTCTTTCTCAGTAATCCCAATGGAGACCGATCAGGTAAGGATCCAATCAGCTATAACGAAAAAGGTATGCTAATGACCCAGATCCACCCGTAAGTGGTTGTATTTCGAAGAAGAACTCTTGAACACTCCCTCTACGCTGGACGGCATGAGCCCTATCCAAGAGAGAAACGAACGTTTGAAAGGTTGCTGCTACATTATGGCTGTAGCTTCCAGACTCAAGTTGTAAGTGTAGTGTTAGTTTGCTTCCAGAACATCGTCACCGACATGCGTATGTATATAGGTCTATCGCTGTGGTCTCAACTGCGTGCACATACTTTCATCGATTCTACATGCGTCACTCCATTAAGAAGTTCCATGTATACGTAAGTTGAGTTCAGACTGTCTCCTATACTGCTATACTGACTGTGATCTTTAGACTATCGGTGCTGCGTGCATATTCATTGCAACAAAGGTGGAAGAGGAACTTCGTCACTTTGAAGATATAGTCAAAACATGCATTGAAAAGTCTATGAAAAAGTCACCTAACGATGTTATCAGCACAAAGAGCAAGGTACACTTAAACGCGACAACATGTCAATAGATGCATTTGATTGACACTAATATCGATAGGATTTCGCTATTTGGTGGAACATGATACTAAGTCATGAAATCTCCGTGATGGAGGCAGTTACTTTTGATTTCCGGATCGAGCATCCACACTACCACCTGGCTGATAAGGCTAGCCGCATTTCAAGTAAGTATATTTTAAGAAAAAGAGAGAGAGTGTGTGTATGGAAGAAGATATGTAGCTGAACGAAAAAAAAATGCTAGTGCCTACCGAATGTCACGAGCTAGCATGGACGTATGCTTATGAAACGTAAGTCGGTTTGTACTTGTCTAGGCGAAAAGGTAAATCCTTAAAGATTTTCTTCTTTGCTGTAGCTTGGGATCTGGTTTATGCCTTCTCTACACACCAGTGCAGATTGCCGCTGCAGCCGTGTTGACCGCAGCAACAAGCATGGGCGTAGCGCTGGGCGAAGACTGGCTGATACACATGGGCATTCCCAACGATGAACGCCTTGTGACTGATGCAGCGATCATCATGTCCGAAACGTTAAAGTATTTGTATTTACGAAAGTAGTGACTGATTCAATGGCCCAAGGCTATGGATACACAGGTTGTTGCTCTCTCAAGCTCTAAGCTCTAATCGCAAGTACGATGACGCCAATGCTCTCGGATGCGACGGCTATTTATTCCAAACCAAAGAGTCAGGATGGTTGATGCAGACGCGGTTGGTCCTCTTCCCGAAAATGCTGGAAAATGACGATTACTTCTTGCATCTCTTTGTTTTCCTCTTACCTTATTCTATCGTCAGCGCTTATCATGCAGACCTTTGTCAAGATTCTCACTGGCAAGACTATCACCTTGGAAGTCGAGTCCTCCGAACCTATCGAAAATTTCAAGCAGATGCTTCAAGACAAAAAGACAAAAAGGTATCCCTCCTGACCAGCAGCGAATTATCTTTGCTGGAAAGTAAGTCGAAGATGGTGGATCCGTTCGTGGGGCCGGGCCAACTTTTACGCCAACTAAGAATCCATCGACATCTTGACCAAAGTGGCTAACGATGCGCTGTACGTAACTCTGCGCCATCAACGCCCTCTATTGAAAACCGTGACTTGAGAAAGGCACTCGTGAATGCACTGTACTCGTTGTCTGTTTTGTTTCTCGCCAGCACTACGAGACTGCCAAGAAGCCTGAATAGCGCTTCAAATACCTGTAAGGCACAAAGACTGGCATGAGCGATATCAAGCGACAAGCAGTCCAGAGCCACGAAACCGCAGATGAAGCCCGTCGCATCATTTCTGAATCCATGCCCGTTAAGCAATACAATTACAAGATAAAACAATTGACCAAGGCTGGTATCCTCAGCCCTCGCTATCCTCCGAACCCTAAGCAATGCTCTTCGTGCGGTGCCAAACGTCCACAGGATCAGCCAGACACACCTTTGCTTTGTTGCGGTGCATGGGTCGCAGATTATAAGACTAGCCACAAGCATGTATGCAAGAAGGCTCAAAATTAAAAAGAAAAAATCACTTTGTTTGTCCGTTGCCAACCCTCCAAGTTGTTATCTCTTTTTCGTTCCCGCCAATAAACATGCAAGCAATACTGTTTTGTTCTTCAAGATTGATGAATGATTACATATTATTGGCGATAACAATAGGAGCGCTGTGGTTAACGGAAAGCATCCCGCTAGCCAAGTTTTAGAGCTTGCACGCTTTGATCACGTTCGAAGTTTGAACGTTATCTGGAGTGTACAATTGTCAGAATACAACGAAATCCAAGTTCTACTAAGGACAAACCTGTACACACCTGCCAATTTTGTGATTGGGAGCGCTGGGCCATGTGTGCTGGTTGCGTAGGTGCAATATTCAAAAAGGACCAATGACAGTAATTTACACTGCTATCCTTGCTTTGCAGAATTCTTACAATGCATGTTAGTCCAAAGTCGCATAGACAGCATTGCAATGCAAACTTTAAATAATTCAGTTGCTTGCATCGATTGCAGTAAATAACCAATGTGCAATCAGCGTAAATATATGCCTGTAAATGTTGCGGACTGGTGTAAACATCAATAAGTGAACAGGATATGGATCGGCGTGGCGCAATCAAGAGAAGGAGGGGAAAAAGTGTGAAATTCTATTATAGTCGCTGTTTCGTTTCTATATTCTGTATGCTTTGGATAACATCTCCGGCTTTAAACTCTTTGAATCCTTCAAAGGACATGCCACATTCTAAACCTTTCTTGGCTTCTGTGATATCTTTCTTCACTTGTCGCAATGCTTCTAGCGGTCCTTCCCATAAAATCTTCTTGTCCCGCAACACACGTACAGGATGATTTCGCATGATGGTACCATTGGTCACGCGACAACCTGCAACAGGCTGTGTTTCCTTGCCCTTCTTTTGGATATCAAAGACTTGCAAAATTGTAGCCTCACCGTTTACTTGGGTCGTCACGACAGGTGGAAGCATATCACTGAGTTGATCTTTGACTTCCTCCAGAAGCTTGTAAATGACATTGTAAGACCGCACTTGAACTCCCAGCTTGCTGGCTTCGCCTTGTACTTTCTTGTCAGCCTTCACATTGAATCCAATCACGTGTCCTTCACACGCCGCTGCTCTTTGGATGTCTCCTTCTGTGATGTTGCCTACGCCGCTGTCTACAACGCGAACGGCAATCTGCTTATTCATCAAACCGCCCAGACAATCTACAACTGCCTCGACTGTGCCGCTAACATCACCTAGTGCACTGTCAGCGATGCATATTACCTCGTTATTTTTCCCCTTTTACGGTACCTTTCACAACCACGCGGTATTCAAGTTTTCCATCATCGCTTTTCTCCACTTCGTCACTCTCGAGCTGCGTCTGCAGTGCACTTAATCTTTTCGCCAGGGATTCCGGAGGAGTATCTATTAGTCCTTGCTGATACATGTACATTTCCTTCTTGTACTGCTGTTCAACCAATCGTTCTTGCTCTAAAGCATGGCGTTGTTGTCGTCGTTTGTCGTTAATTACTTTGAGGTCCCTCAGTTGCTGCTCTCGGTCAAGTCGTGCAATTCGGTTATCCACAACCGTTTTGGCAGTTGATTCGTTCGGTGCTTGCAACATTTCGTCACCAGCGGCTGGTACTTCCTTCCATCCGATCACTTTGACCGGCATACCCGGTGTAGCCTCTCGGACAACTTTACCGGTATGGTCTGTCATGGAACGGACTTTGCACCATGTTTGACCTGCAACCACGGTGGCACCAGGTTTGAGCGTGCCACGACGGACCAGAATTGTTGCTACGTTGCCGCGGCCTTTTTCAACTTGTGCTTCCAAAACTACACCCTCAGCCTCATTGTCACGTTCTGCACGCAGTTCGAGGACTTCTGAAAGTGTCACAATTGTTTCTTCCAACTGATCCAAATTCTTGCCGGTGAGGCCTGATACTTCTACGGCAGGGACGTCACCGCCAATCTCCTCCAAGTGAACATTGTATCGAGCCAGTTCCTGCTTCACGCGAGAGGGATCAACGCCTGGTTTATCGCACTTGTTGATGGCTACCACCATCGGTACACCGGCATTCTGCGCGTGCTTGATAGCTTCCTGTGTTTGTGGCATAACTCCGTCATCTGCTGCTACGACTAGTACAACCACGTCCGTAACTTGAGCACCTCGCGCTCTCATCGCTGTAAATGCAGCGTGTCCTGGAGTATCCAAGAATGTGATGCTCTTTTTTGATGGAAGTTGAACTTGAATTACATATTAATCGAAATCCCACGTCGTGTTAATGCTGGAGAGCGACTTACCTGAGAATGCACCGATATGTTGTGTAATGCCTCCTGCTTCGCCAGCTGCAACTGATGTCTTTCGCAGAGTATCCAACAATGTTGTTTTGCCGTGATCAACATGTCCCATGATGGTTACAACCGGTGGACGAGGAGGTAGCTTACTGATGTCCCCGGGTGGAGGCCTGTCGCTCATGTCAGCGATAGGTAGCACAGACCATGCAGAATGTCCAAACACTCACTTTGGAAACAGATCTAATGATTGCCGCTCATCTACAATAGGATTCATATCCAACTGCATTGCTATCAAACTCGATTCATCGGCCGTTAACACTAAGATATTTGCATGTTCAGTATCTGCATTATTCCAGATGAGAAACACCACAATGAGACATACCTCTGTCAGGCGAGACGTTGTCCATCTCCAACTCATGCATTGTCTGGACCAATTGCTCTTATACCGTTTATCAGTTTTGGCATTGAGAATCATTAGCGCCATACATTTTTTACCTAATCGCACACCGAATAGCCGTGATAGATTTGCCACACTGATAACCTGGGGAACATAAACATCCGGTATCTGCTTTTCAGCTTCACTTTGGCGTTGTTCCTTGGCATGCTTTTCGGCTAGTCGCCTTTTTGCTAATTCTTCCTCTTTCATCAATGCTTGCATTTCTTCTTCTCGACGTTTCCTTTCTCGTCGTTCGCTAGCTGACTCGTCTTTTCGATGTTGCTTTTTCTTGTCAGGTGTGGGCTCTTTTGCTCGAATTTTCTGTTTTTGCTCAGGAGGAAGCGACCAGTCCCGAGGTTTTGGTACACTGGACGATTGTTGCTTCGAAGGCGATCGTTTCCATTCTTTGTTCTTTGTCGGCTTGGCTGCACTCCAGTCTGTCTTTTTCAAAGCAGGTTTATTCCCTGTTGCTGCTACACCGGCACCTTGTTTGTCGCTCTGGAGTGCGATCGAGTGGGCGATCGATCGTCGCCCAAGGATCGCTTGCCGTAGTGGTGGGTATCGCGCCGATTTTGACAAGAACATGCTGTGTCAACAGCCCAAAGTTCGGGGTCGACTTTTTACCGACGGCCGCTTGCTTCCCAAATTGGAGGCATTATCTCTTTTCATGTTGTACGATTTTAACATTCCATACCCTAGCAACCCAGATCCAAGCGATCTCAGGAGACTCGAACGTATATTATTTCGTATACAATCAAGTAATGCCAAAACCGGTGAATTTCTTTCTGGACATGTGCCAACTTACATTCTTGCAGTACAGAATGCTACTATAGCTTTGAACCTGACAACGACTGACGCGTTTGTAGCAAAAACAGCCGAGGTACGGCCTTTGGAGTAAAGAGAGAACTTGAACGTGGTGTTAATACGGACATTGTATAGGCGATCAAGCCGATCGCTCCAGATCGATTTGGAAAGCACGTAAAGCAAATGACACGTATCACTGTAACAGCGACTGAGGCTAAAAAGAACTATATGTTGGTATGCAGAAGTAGCTGTCAGAATTGAAAAGAACATGTTTTGGAACTGATGGACTGTCAATACTTAAATAGGTCTCAACGAACGCAGCAAATCAATCCGTAGACATTCTCGCAGTACGGCCCACCAACATTGACATATGCAAACATGCTTGTCAAAACTATGATGTGGATATCATCTCGATTGACTGCTCAATCGGCCGCTCATTGCCAAACCATGCTTCAGCTCAAGTAGCCATCTCTCGAGGCATCTTTTTCGAAATCTGTTATGCACAGGCTTTCAGAAGTGAGTATGCAGAGATACACACCTATCCCAACATTTTACACTGAACAGTATAAATTAGCCAAAGAGAAAAGGTCCATGTTCTTTCAGAACGTAAAACGACTAGTTGAAGTGACTAGAGGGGACAACTTGATATTTTCAAGCGAAGCGTTACATGCATTAGATATTAGACGGCCTAGTGATATGCGAATGCTGTAAGTCCGCCGGTTTTGATACTCTTAGTATCTTCTGTTCGCTTACAGATTGCAGTGGTCTTTTATTTGGATTAAGGCAAGATCAAATCAAGGCTGCTACTGGATATAATTACCAGAGATTGCTGCTTAAAGCCGGTACAAGTTGTTGCGGCTAAAACTGCTAAACAATATACTGACATCTTGGAATAGAAACTCGAAAGTCCACACTTAATGCTGCCATTAAAGCAGAACCTATACCTGGACAGTCAAATGAACAGTCTTCGGGAGAGGTGGATAGCAAAAGAAAATTGGAAGATGAAAGCAAAACTCAGAAAAAGAAACAAAAGATCCAATAAACACTTATTGCCAGAGGTCCGTCCAAGTTGCTTACAAGTGAACACATCTTTGTCTGTGAATATTACAGACCAGCCATCTTTTTAAGTTTAGAACATGCCTCGTGCTTAATTTTCAATACAGATTCTATTTGAGCCATTGCTCGTAAATATGTTTGGCATATCGTACTAGATTTTCATTTTTCCGCACTAGTCCTCTCAACGTAGCTGCTTGCTTCTTCTCTTCATCCCCGAGCGTGCTGCCGGCATATTGCGGTGTAGATAAGATGCAATGAAGATACGAGAATATTACAGCATCGATCCATGTTGGTTGCCTAACAGCCATGTGAGATCTTGCACAAAGAATGTCCAAGCCATGACTTACTCTGCTTTGTAAAAGTATGTGTCATCACCGAGTTTCACAGATAATGCTTCAAGAGCCTCGGCAGCATCTCTGTATATTTCCTCGCGAACCAAGACATCTCGATCTCTCAACAGCTCCTGCACTACATTTTCTTTCTTCCGTGAGGCAAGAACCCAATCGATTGGTAAGGGGTTGTGACCATAGTATGCTTTTGCAGTGATTTCAGAATAGTTGAATGGCTCCAACCACATGGAGAACAGCTTGGTACAAATTAGTATACACCATCCTTGTCCAAGCAGCTTTATACGCGCTTACCCAGGCTGCATGCAACTTTGTTCGCGCAAGAGCGATGAAAGCTTTTGCTTGTTCTTGGTTGGCATCGGATAGTAACACACGCTCTTTACTCTAATGCAGATGAAAGTAAGAATAAGCACACAAGTTGTCAACTACTTGATCCCGTGCTTCTCATACCTGACTTTTGAGCCAGTCATGGATTTGATACTGGTCATACACTGCTCCAGTTACAGTTGCCAAGTACGGCAACTTGCCGGATGGAGCACCATCTGGTTCGTTGCTGTTGCAAACATCAAAGTCCACGCCGCAAAACTTTAGATACATCTGTCGAAAAACCACAGTATTAAGGATACATGTACGGAGCCGTCTGTTGTCAAGAGTAAAGCAAGCATACTTGGATCTGCAACGACTCGACATCGAAGCTAGCCCAGGAATTCTTCCAGCCAGGCCCGTAAAGGTAAAGCGTGTCTTTCTCCAATTTGGGACATTCGTAGACGGGTGGGAATACTTTGAGCGGAAAGTTTTTCAGTTTAAGGAACTCGAGAAAGGACGGTAGCTCTACTGTCGGTAGCGGTGGCCACTGCGTGCGATCTGGTATTGTTGATGTCATTTTGTTGCCGTTTCTTTGTCCTACGCGAAAGGAAGCCAGCCGCTCGAATTTCTTCCTGCAACGCGGATCGTGAAAGCAATGACCAAAATGCGTCCAACGCTCACACTCAACTACTATAAACAATCTGATACATTCAAAAGCAAATGCGAGGAGAAATATAAATGATCCATCGTTGAGGTATTATTTATAGATGCAGCAACTATTCTTGTTATCTTAGCACTTATATCTAGTGTAGAGCTGCTGGAAAGTACAGCTGGTCACATCAACGCGTAGCTCTCAAGTTCATAACAAAAGCGAAGGTCTCTCTGTTGTAAGAGCTGCGTTTTTCACGTTTCGTTGCATGGTAAATTTGAAGTATAGCCATAGTTTGTGCAAGTATATCAGGAGATTCAAAGGCAGTAACAGCAATTAGCTTAGAGGCTCGTTGAGAAAACAGATGTAATCCAAATTTTGATTATGTACTTGATATCGTATTCCGTAGTATCACTCAGCAACTCTCCAGAAATATCAAGTTCTTTTGTCTCTTAAAGATATATCTGCTACAATGTGCCTGTGCTGATAAAACGCAGCGAGCGCAAATCACAGGTTGGCTGGCGAATCTGCAGAAATTGAAGGGCTGGACGTGAAATTGCCAGCTTACGCGTCGTTGCCATTACCGCCGCCCTTCTTCTTCTCCCCCAAATGAACAAATTCGTAGAAAGATTCGCACCATCACCGCTTCGGCTACCAGGAGAAAACGATGTTCTGAATCTGTGCGGAAAGTACGATGCCGCTCAAGAGCTCGCTTTTCCATCGTTCGATATCCCTAACGTGCACAATGTAAGCAGCGTTGTAGCCGTATCCTCTGCCTTGGGTACCTAACTGTAAAACTTGCCAGCCCGTGGATTTCCTTCGAAGCGTAACCGACGAGGACTCTCCTGAATATAAAATCAAGATCCAGCACGGTACGACTACACTCGCTTTCAAATTCCAGGGCGGTGTCGTCGTAGCTGTCGATTCTCGAGCGACAATGGGCAACTATATTGGTAACGGTTAACTGTATTCCCTATCATTGAAGTCGATACTGAACTGTTTGGAATAGCATCGCAAACTGTAAAGAAGGTTATTGAGATCAATCCCTATTTGCTCGGTACTTTAGCCGGTGGCGCTGCAGACTGTCAATACTGGGAACGCGAGTTGGGTCGTCGATGCCGATTATATGAACTGCGAAACAAAGAAAGAATCTCTGTCGCAGCAGCCTCAAAGTTACTAGCAAATATGGTTTATTCATACAAAGGCATGGGCTTGTCCATGGTATGGTTATGATTACTATCCTGAAATTTGCAGCAACTAATATTTGATGTTAGGGCACCATGGTCACTGGATGGGATAAAACTGTAAGAATTTGGCAAAAGTGACTTTTGTATTGAATCGACACTCATCATGCTGTAGGGTCCAAACTTGTTCTACGTTGACTCTGATGGTCAACGACTCAAGGGCGATATCTTCTCAGTCGGATCAGGTTCTACCTTTGCATACGGTGTACTAGACAGCGGCTACGATTATGATTTGTCTGTGTCTGACGCTTTGGAACTCGGAAGACGTTCAATTTATCACGCTACACACCGTGATGCCATGTCCGGTGGCTCCGTAAACCGTATGTACGAAGAATTTGCAAAAGAAGATCATGTGATTAACTGCAGAATGTATAGTCTACCATGTTACCGAGGAAGGATGGACGTACCACGGAAACCACGATGTTGGCAACCTGCATTATGAATATCAAGATGAGAAAGCCCGATCACGAAGAGCATAAATTGCAGAATAAACGACGTTTATGCTGAAACGTTCTGTATCGATGTATACGGTTTACATGGATATTGCGCTAGGCATTACAATGGAACAGCTCGCGGTTCAAAGAGAAATGCAAAATACGGAGGGAAGATTTTGACAAAAATGTCGAAACGTGGGGCTTTGAATATATACATACTGTCTGCAAGATGATTGCATTGTGGGAGCATGACAGCCCAAAAATGCGAGTGGTTCGTGTGACCGCGAGGTTCCTGTCCTTCGGCAGTGCGTACAGCCGGCCTTCCAACCTTTCTTCGAAACCGTCCACACTTTCTTTTTCTTTCGACTTCTATGTCTAACTCCAGAAGGCAGACAAAGACCGTTCGTTTGACGGTCATTGCTGCAGACGGCCTTGTCAAGAAAGATTTATTCTTCAAACTGCCTGATCCATTTGGTCAGTTTTACATAGATTCCGTACTTCTGCAACGTGCATTTGTAATCTAATCTGGCACGGGCTTGCAGCTGTGGTCACTGTGAACGGTGAGCAGACGCACACGACAACAGTAATGAAGAAGACTCTGAATCCATACTGGAATGAAACTTTTGATCTGTAAGCTTTGTTGCCTCTATGCTTTTATTTTAAATGCAGCTTTTATTCTTATGGATACGACGATGATAATGATGATGATGCTCTTGATAGACAAGTGACAAACGAAAGTGTTATCGCTGTACAAGTATTTGATCAAAAAAAATTTAAAAAGAAGGACCAAGGGTTCCTTGGCGTGATAAACGTGCAGCTTGGCAGCGTCTTCGACGTGGATGTTGGAGGCGATGGTACTGGATTTTTTTTTTCTTTTTCGGATGGGATGATTTACTCAGCAGCACGTTTTTTGACAACCAACTTTAGAAATGCTGAGCCTGGACTTGAAAAAGTCAAATGCAAACGAAGCAGTTCAGGGCAAGCTGATCCTGAACATTACAACCAACGTCAGTGTGCCTGTTCGGAACGGTACCAACAGCTTGGCACCCGGTCGGCTTTACAGTCAGCAACAGCCAAGTACGTTACACACATCTATCGCCACCGAAAGTCAGGCGACTTCAAGCAACGAGCCCGTTAGTACAAGCAGCCTATCGACCAGAGCTTCCTCTTCCGCGGCTGCACCTCAACAGCAACAGGATGGTAATGACGATCTACCACCAGGGTAAGTGGAATATGGTGATATATTTCCGGAAAATTGCATGCCGACTGAC
Source organism: Rhizomucor pusillus (assembly GCF_041956525.1). NCBI lineage: Eukaryota > Fungi > Mucoromycota > Mucoromycetes > Mucorales > Lichtheimiaceae > Rhizomucor > Rhizomucor pusillus. Next base: position 92,894 of record NW_027192166.1, on the reverse strand, counting down.
TGGATCAATGTCAGGTGGGAACGCCGTGTCGACCATTTAGGACGCCCGTACTACGTTGATCACAACACGCGTACAACAACGTGGAAGAGGCCATCGTAAGCTTCCAGGCTGATCTTGTCGCGGAATATAGATTAATAATAATGTTCTTGTAGGACGACAAGTGCTCAGGAGCAGCAGAATTTGACGGACAGAGAGCGCCAGCAACACCATGCACGAGCGTTGCCAGAGAGCTCGGATAGCAACCGGAACAGCATGCTTATTCAGGATCCTCAGCGAGCTGCTGCCTCACCCGGTCAAGGGCAGCAGCAGCAGCAGTCCAGCAGAAACCCTGACGTCTTGGCGTTACAGCATAACATGACAACAGCAGGATCGGGACCGCTTCCACCTGGTTGGGAGATGAGAACGACGCCGGAAGGTCGACCATATTTCGTTGATCACAATACCAGAATTACGACTTGGGTGGATCCTCGTCGTCAGCAGTATATCAGCACCATTGGACCCGGTTCAAACCTCCAGGTTCAGGTACAACCGGTGTCTCAATTAGGACCGTTACCATCTGGCTGGGAAATGCGTTTGACTAGCACCGGACGCGTCTACTTTGTCGATCACAATACTAAGACTACAACCTGGGACGGCAAGTATACAAGACTTTATAGTGAGGAAAGCAATGCCAACTTACTCTGCTAAAAATAGATCCACGGTTGCCAAGCAGCTTAGATCAGAATGTCCCTCAATACAAGCGAGATTTCCGTCGTAAGCTTATCTACTTCCGGTCTCAACCCGCGCTGCGACCTGTTCCTGGTCAGTGTCACATTAAGATTCGTCGTAATCATCTATTTGAGGACGCATACGCCGAAATTATGCGTCAGGCTCCAGCGGATTTGAAGAAGCGACTCATGATCAAGTTTGATGGCGAAGATGGTCTTGATTACGGTGGATTATCCAGAGACTTTTTCTTTTATCTGTCACATGAAATGTTCAATCCTTTCTATTGGTAAGCTTGCTCGTCATATTGTGAATTTTAGGCATATTAACCCGATTGTGTAGCCTTTTCGAATATTCGGCTCACGACAATTACACTTTGCAAATCAATCCGCACTCGGGCGTCAACCCTGAGCATCTCAACTACTTCCGTTTCATCGGCCGCGTTGTTGGTCTTGCTATCTTCCATCGCCGATTCTTGGATGCTTTTTTCATCGTTTCCTTCTACAAAATGATCCTGAACAAGAAGGTCACGGTGGACGATATGGAAAGCGTCGATGCTGATTTCCACCGAAGCTTGAAATGGATGTTGTGAGTAATATTCACATAAGCAACATAGTCAAAATTTTTACTCATATAACGTTGCAGAGACAACGATATAACAGATGTCCTTGAACTTACGTTCTCGACTGACGATGATCGATTCGGTGAGGTCGTCACTGTCGATCTCAAGCCTGGAGGTCGCGACATTGAAGTGACAGAAGAAAACAAGAAAGAATACGTAAAGTATGTAACAGATCTCTACGATGGGTTGTGATAATCCATACTAACGATGTTCCAAAAGCCTTATTACAGAATGGCGCATCCACAAGCGCGTGGAGGAGCAGTTCAAGGCCTTCAAAGAAGGATTCAATCAACTTATACCCCAAGACCTCATCAATGTATTTGATGAGCGAGAATTGGAGCTCCTGATTGGAGGTATCGCAGAAATCGACGTGGATGACTGGAAAAAGCATACAGATTACCGTGGATATACTGAGCAAGATGAAGTTATCCAATGGTTCTGGAAGGTATGGACTGCTATGCAAAGCTAGCGTTAGCAGCGGCGTTTACTAACTAGCTTCGTTCCAAGATTGTCAAAGCTTGGGACGCAGAGAAAAAGTCGCGTCTCCTCCAATTTACTACAGGAACATCGCGTATTCCTGTCAATGGATTCAAGGATCTGCAGGGCAGCGATGGTCCTCGACGCTTCACTATCGAAAAGGCTGGTGAGGTGACCCAACTTCCAAAGGCTCATACATGGTAAGTTTATATTATTACTTTGTCAGATGGATGATATTAACCATCTTGTAGCTTCAATCGCATTGATATGCCTCCATACAAGTCCTACGAAACGCTTGTGGCTAAATTGTCCTTGGCTGTAGAAGAAACCATGGGTTTCGGTCAAGAGTAACCTTCTGTAGATTTGGTTTAGTTCGTTGTCGAATACCCTAATTCTCAATCATCCCTGCCATCATCTTTCTCTCCCTCTCTCTTTCTTACCCTCTCTCTCGAAATTCCCCATTGCCCACTTGCATAGGTAGTCTTTTTTTATTTTCTTCATGCAAACCTTTTTCATATACCTACACATACATTGGACAAAATAGTATTTATTCCCCAATTGAACACATGCCTGTTACTTGTGGAGATCCATTTACGTATTCTATTATGCCCAGTCATGCATATCCAGAGAGTATTTTGTACAATCGCAATGGTGGAATTCGCTCTAGCAATGGAGCGCCATTTTTACTTTTTTTCGTTTTACAGTCAAAACATTCAAAGAGGGAGGAAAAGAAATCTAAGCGGAAAGCATGATACCAATGCCAAACTTGCTCTGGCCCTTCATGTGATCGAGGTCGCCTGTAATAATAAACGAGAATCCGGGTGCCATCCTCTCTTCTAGATATGCTGATACGCGACCGGTGGTGTCGACCTGTCCACGGAAGGTTGCTGCTCTGAAGTCGAACTTGCCACCGACGGTGGCGACAGCCTCTCTTCGCTGACCCTGTACCATCATGTTGAGCTCTACGCCAAAGTCCACCTTCTCGTTGATACGCTGGTAGTAGCTTGCTTGCAATGCACCCAAGCCTTGAAGCTGGGCTGTAGCGATGAAATCCTTGCCGCTGTACTTTCCGACCAACGACATTGCTGTCTCCTCCATTTCTGGTGTAGGGCGCTGCAAGACTACTTCGGAGCCAAGGGCAAACTTGCTGGTGATCGATTGTAAGTAGGAAGCAACGTACAGACCGGTGAATTCCATCGGGTTAGGGTTCATTGCTTTTACGTTGACGCTGTAGTCGGAACCAGTGTAGTCGTGCTCCAATTGCAACATTGAGTGACCAGGCATGTTTGTAAGCTAAGAATCCAATGTAGCTTGTAAGCAATCACTGTGTATCTTACTATGGATATCTTTTTACATACCTGGGCAACGACCTTCGTCAAGGATTTCATGGACCACATGTGTCTCACCACAGCGTTCAAATTATAGTCGCTGTCAAAAGTTCCTTGCAGCATAGTCTAACAATGTGCAAATACAATTAACTCTAAATTCTTGCTGCTTTCCATCCCTCCTTTTTTTCTTCCGTGGCAGTGTAAACGTACTCTTTCCGTCATGTATCCAGACATGAAGTTGTACATTGGAGGCATTACTTGGGATCCGAGACTGAACTGGTGTTGGACGTGGAAGTTGGGTGATAATTCCTTAATAATGCTAGCCTGAGCACCATCGAACATGTAGTTGTTGACAAAGGTGTCTATTGTCGAACTCGAGTTAACAGCATGTCCAGACGCGTTGCACCATCGCGCAAATTTGATTACCCTTGACTTCGCCATGTAGTCGCTCGAATTTACCCGGGTTGGGCAAACCAAGACGGTTCTTGTGGTAGGCGAACCATCGCGTCCAGTAGAGCGGGTTGTAGGGCGAACCAGTTGGCTTCTGGTCCTTGAGAGAGAAGGAGGAGAGTGGCGAGTAGAGGCCGGGGGTTGCGAAACTCTGTGGTGCTGTCGTCGCCATTTACAAAGCTGGTTCTCGCTGGGTCGGCTTCTGCGCGAGCAAGCTTTTGAGTGTAAGCCACTTGCTTTTAGCGCGAGATCTGGCTGGTTTCTGCCGGGGTTGCTCCAATAAATTTTGGGCGCTAAAGCAGCTATTATATGCTGCTTGTTGTGCATGTAATAGAAAATCTATGAAAATGGGCTGCCTCTCTTGTATACAGTTTTTTTTGGATTTTGGAAACACATGCATAAAGCAGGCAGCTTCTATGTGCTATGGTTCTCGGTGCGCATTTCACATCTATGGAACTGTTGATAATCAATTTGTTGGTCTTTTCTCTACGATATTATATCATTTTGAAATGACAGTAGTATGCTAATTTACGATCACATACAGTTACTGCGCACCGTAGTAATTTTAACTACACTGTCATAATTGTTTCAATAATTTTTGTAGCTTTATTTTGTGCGTTGTACATCTCTCAGACGTTAGTTCGAAGGGGAATAACCGTGTTTCCTTAAGCCGCTAAATGAGTGGAAGTGTACACCTTTTTTTTACATGCGTACGGGTTCATACCGCGTATACTATAAGGTACCTTGCCGTCTGTAGGTCTTGTAACGTATTATACTCCTGTGGAGCATGACTGGGTCCGGGAAATGAGCGAAGAAACAAGTTTGTTACCACCCTGTATCACAGGTTGGGATGAAGACTTATTGGAGACTTTGTTCCCAACACATAAATCCAGATACTCGTCTGCATCCTGTGGTCTCGCTATTCCTCGGTTTCTTGGCGTCTGATGGGCATTTGCATTACCGTTACCTGGCTACTGGAGAAGCGAAGCTTACCAGACTGCATGTTATCCCACTGCGCAGATTGATCTTACCATGGTTCAAGGAATAGCTGGAGCATGTAGGCTTCCATTTGAATGGTACCATTGCTAATGTGGCATAATACATATTCGTAATAATCGTATACCGATTTCAATGTCAAGTCCTTCATTAGATATATGGAAGTCCTTGACCGCGAATCGTGCAACGAAAAGATCCAGAGACTTGTCCTAAGTATATAAGTATTTCTCGTGGAAGACGACGAGCAGACATAAATCTCAGAGATTATCGGCCACGGCTGGTAAACACTTGAGATATCTATCGTTGCTTACCTAGGATAATTTATTCTACTCTTTTGTTATTAGCCAATACATCGTTGTCCAGCGTGTCCCGAAAATACCTTCTCAATACAGGAATAGCTTTTTAAGCCCATATTACATGAATCATGCGACTTAAAGTTAAGCGTCTCCCTATATTTTTACGATGATTTCAGCTAGGATTTCGCTTTTAACGAACAAAGTCAACTTGCCGCACATATATAGCAAGCTTATCAAAGGATAGTACAATGGGCGCGCAGATAAGTCATACTTGAATAAGTTATATATCCTACATAGCATGCCACCAACGTTATTTCTCGATTAAAATAGAAAAGATGGGAGAACACAATTATCTGGTCCATCCCTTGACGAGGTTATAGATGTCAACTCTAGCAACCTATCTCAGTCAGATTTATTGCTGTATCATTATATAAAGCATATTAAACGTCCCGTAATCTCAGGCGATATATCAGGAATGATGTGAGCTTAAGTCTGCCAATGCTTCCAGCTTAGATATGGAATATCCGCGGAAGACAAATTACGTACAATGTTTCTTGAATAGAATAAATGTTGCATACTCACTTAAATTCCTCGATCGCTGCGGGTAGGTCCCATATGGTATAAAACAGCAGTAACGAAGCAACTAGCTGGTCCGTTTTCATTCATTCACAATGTTATGCAAAGTCTTTGTTTCTTTAGCTTGGTATGCTGCCAAAGACACTTGGCCCAATGCTTCCCTTGTACAAGCCTTGTACTCCATTGGAAAGACCACGTTCCTGCAGCACTGAAAACCCCGAACTGCAAGGCTCGAAAGGGCCCAAGCGCGGTCCCTTTCATCCCTCTTCTCTTCCGAGCAGGCGTCTCCTTTCTCCTCTTTGTTGTTGTGCTAAACACGGGCTGGCCCTGGTTTGGCGCAATTTATAGCAACAACATATCCTGAAACCGCAATACCCCCCATCCCACGCTCTATCCACTCAACGTACCATAATTATCACAACCTACCGCCAGTTGTATTCTGCAAACCTTCACACCAGACATGACAACTTTGCACAGGTCATCTACCACCCGCACTCCCAAAGCAGAGCGACACCTTCGTGACGAAAGTAGTGCGCACGTGCCACTCCGAGGACTTCGTCTGCGATCGACTTCCTTTACACAATCCATCTTGCGACGACAACGATCCGAGTCTCACTTTACCCAACCACCAGGCACTTTTATCGGTGCAAGCAACCGGAGACGTCCCAGCTTCGAGTCGAGAACACTCGTCAGCTCGCCCACGGAGATGGTATCCTCTGCGCCGGTCGAGTGCACCTCGTCTGGGGGCCTACTGACAGTAAACGATTCTGTGAGTGGAGGAGGTGCAGCGTCGTCAATCGATTCTGGCTCGGAAGATGAGAGGGAGGGAGCTAGCATCAAGGATTCTGGTGTTAATGTATCCATGTCTGGTATGCAATTTAAGCATAAATTTCTTATCTCTTTATTTCTTACCCTGACCTTTTTTTTTCATGTGTCCATCTTCCTTAACTAGCAGAACCCGACCACGAAGAACACCAGCAAGCAATGCAGCGTCGATCTATGGCAGAGACCTTTCGGGACAAACTCCACATCTCCCGAAAATCCGCCACGACGTTTGGCGCCAAAAGATCGAAAAGTATATTTGGTCGACGTACACAGCATAAGAACAACTCTGCACCGTTGCTTTACGACGACGGCTCAAATTCGACGTATCCTCCACCTCAACCGAGAGACGATACAACAGCTGAGAGGTGCGCATTGCTTGTTTATTTGGATTAGATGGATAAGAATTCTGACAGTGCTCTTTGCAGAGATCAATATGGATTTGTGAAAGGATCGCAGTGGTTGTCAGTAGAAGAGCACAGGAGCTTTGAGCGCATATACCAGCCTATTGCAAACCGACGATTGCAGAAATGGCGACAGATGATATCTGAGAATAATGGCGAATGGCCTGCCAGGAGCAGTAAACGTGAGTTCCCGTGTGTACATCGCATGACTGCCACTGCAGATTGATCATCATCACCGCATACCTAGTCAAGCGATATATCCGAAAAGGAATACCCTCTGAAATACGTGGACAAGTGGGTTTGTTGTAAAATCACATACGAGGAATGTTATTCACTTTGCATTAGGCATGGTTCTACTACAGTGGAGCTCAGGCGAAATTTGAGGCAAATCGTGGCGTATATCAGGAGTATGTGCAGAAAGCAGAGCAGTTGGGATTACAAAATGAATTTCTGGATGTTATTGAAAGAGGTGAGAGTGCAGTTGCATCAATGCATGGTAATGCATGAAGTAACAGATCGAGTCCTAGACCTGCATCGAACATTTCCCGATAATATAAGATTCAAGTCCACAGCACCGAGAACTTCTAACAGCCACAGCTACGATGATGTGCCGGCCATACAAGCTTTGCGTAGGATTCTGTCGGCATTCTCTGTGTATTCGCCAAACATCGGGTATTGCCAATCTCTAAACTACATTGCCGGTTTCTTGTTACTGTTTATGAACGAAGAGGAAGCGTTTTGGACGTTTGTAACAGCGATACATGATATCTTGCCTCCCAGTGTCTACGACGTGACTATGGAAGGAGCCAACATTGACCAAACGGTGCTCATGATGCTTCTATCTGAGCGATGTCCACAGATATGGAATCGCCTCGGTGGCGGTCGAAGCTTTTGGGAGTGTGAGCAGGCTGAAGCCAATGGACTGCCGACAACGTCTCTTGTTACTAGTCATTGGTTCCTCACATTATTTATCAATATCCTCCCAACCGAGGTAAGCATCACATCAGCAAAGAAAGTACGTTGCACAGTAATCTCTAAAGATTATTTGCTCTAGTCTGTCTTGAGAGTGTGGGATTGTCTATTCTAGTAAGTAAATTTACACACAGACGCGTTCTACCGCCCACTCTAAATCCGTTTTTTTAATTATCATTTCTACAGCGAGGGACAGCATACCATATTTCGGGTTGCATTAGCGATATTCAAGATGAATGAACATGAAATTTTAGCAGTAAATGATTCGCTGGAAATATTCCAAGTGGTCCAGGTACGTTTATACATTCCCTTTATCGGGTCCACAATGCGATGCTTAAAACGTAATACAAATGATAATAAGAATATGCCGAAACGCATGATCGACTGCCACGCGCTGATGGATGTAAGCTGCATGAATCGAAACAAATAAGCAAATTTATTGATCGTTTCAAATTCAGGCAACGTACAACAAGTACGGCTCACTCACTCGGACAAACCAGCAAGATCTTGATCGGCGTCGCGCAATTTTCAAGACACGGCGCGAAGAGCGGCGTAAAAAATTACCTGCTGCGCAAACAACAAAGCTCAAACGAAGCACCGTAAGGGGCACGATTATACACAAGGCTATGGAAGCGCGTCGACTGGTAGAGAGAGCAAAGACTGTGCGGCGATAGAAGGGTGCTACTACACTTTGATTTACAATACCATCCTGCAATATCTTTATCTCTTGTTCTCTGATAAAGATGCATTTCCTTTTTCTTTCTCTCTTGGCTCACGATGATGTCCATATACGTAGGACTGGGATGATAACTGTGAATTACGAAAATGAATGTTTATTATTATCATTATCGTTACCATTAACTCCTAAGAGATATTCTATATACTTTAGTCACGATCAAGCGGCAATCGTGACCAGAATCGCTGCTGGATGAGCGCTTTCTTGAATTCTGTTTGGAGGTCGCTGCCAGCGGACCCAGTGACTACACCGTCCTTGTCTTGGATATCCATATTGACGGCAGAGTTGATAAACTTGACACCTTCGCTGGAAGCTGCAATAGGCTTTCCGTGGCGATAGGCATCGAGAACAAAGACCTTGGGTTCATCGTACGGGAACTCGCTCACATTGTCTGACAAGACCTTGATACCCTTTTCACCGCCGGGGACGTAGAGAGCATCGTAAAGGACAGACGAGGTATGCAGATACGTAGCAGTAATGTTCAGACCGCCTTGATCACCGAGGTTAACACCGACATAGTCAACGTAGGCACCTTCCGAAGCAAGATAGTCATACATGGCCTTAGCTTCTTCGGTATTGGTACCTGGAGCTGTCAGAATAGCGACCGTGCGGGTGCGAATGTTGTCAGGTTTGGGATACAATTCAATGGAAAGACCAGTGGACGTCTGGTTCTTGTTCTCGACAATTTTTTCGGGCAAGGGGACATTGATAGACTTAGCGATACGACGAGCAAGGTCGTTATCGACATGATTGATGACATTGATCATACGCTTGCGAACGTCCAGCGACTTGGACTTGCCTATCTCGAAGCGGAGACCATCGATCATCTGTTGCTTCTCAGCCGGGGTCAGAGAGTTGTAGAACAGTTGAGCTTGCGAGTAGTAATCAAAGAATTTGGCGCTGCGTCCACGTTGCTTTTTGCCATGGATTTCCTCCGGATAGTCAATGTATCCACCTTGGTCAGGGTCGACCATCGAAGGCGTGTTACGTTGGAGACCATTCGGGTGGTAGGCGACATTGCCGATAAACGTGTTCATTTGGAGGTAGCCGTCCCTCTTTTTACAAGAAATACCATGGTTAAGTTACGGGAATGGTAACAATGAAAGTCAGGCCTATTGAAATTTACCTGGTTATTGTGCACAGCGTTGATAGGTCGGTTGATGGGGATTTGCATGAAATTGGCCGAGTTCATACGGTTCAACTGTGTGTCCAAGTAACTGAACAGACGGCCTTGAAGCAAAGGATCGTTGGTAAAGCCAATACCGCGAACAATGTGACCAGGGTGGAAGGTAACTTGCTCCGTCTCCGAAAAGTAGTTGTTAACGTTGCGGTTTAATACCATCTTGCCGATACGCGTCACAGGAACCAAAGACTCGGGAACAATCTTGGTAGGGTCCAAGAGATCAAAGTCAAACTTGTCTTCGTCTTCCTCAGGTATGATCTGTACACCGAGTTCCCATTCTGGATAGTCGCCACGCTCAATAGCAGTATACTGAGCGTATAACAAGAATAGTTAATCACAATTCGGTGAACATTTTTCTTTGTCCATGTCCAAGACTCACCAGATCGTTTCTGTGGAAATCGATATCCTTTCCAGCTATCTTCTGCGCTTCATCCTGTTCAAAACGATTGATTTATATATTAGCTTACTGACATAGAGTTACTAACGACTGTTTTAAATAACTCACCCAAACAAGGTTGGAGAGACCCTGGAGAGGTTTCCAGTGGAACTTGACAAACACAGACTTGCCTTCCTCGTTGATTAATCGGAATCTGGTGGTCTGGAGTTAGCAAAATGGGCAGCAACGCAATCGGTTTATCCAGACTTACGTATGGACACCAAAACCTTCAACTTGACGGAAACTTCTCGGAATACCGCGACCAGAGAGAGCCCAGAAAACAGTGTGCAAAGTTTCTGGGAATTCGGCGAAGAAATCATAGGCAGTTTCGTGAGCTGTACCGGCTTGAGGAACTTCCTTGTCTGGCTCTGGTTTGCCAGCGTGGATCAAGTCTGGGAACTTGATACCGTCTATGTAAAATAGCAGTGGTCATCAGCAAATGTTCACCACGGATAAGCAGCAAATCCTATCATCGGGAAGCTTACCCTGTACAAAGAACGGTGCAATGGCGTTTCCGACTATATACAACGCGGTTATAAGTTCTTGCACTCGAAAAAAAGAATAAAGTTTCTGTCTACACCGAAAAAAGAATTAAAAACTTGCCTAGATCCCACAAACCCTCCTCGGTGTAGAACCGAGTAGCAAAACCGCGAACGTCGCGAACAGTGTCAGGCGAGCCACGGGAACCAAGCACGGTCGAGAATCGCACAAAGACCGGCGTTCTTTTGCCAGGTTCACGCAAGAACTTGGCAGCGGTGATGTTGCCCCAGTCAGCGTAGGGTTCAAAGTAGCCGTGGGCACCGACACCTCGAGCGTGTACCGCGCGCTCGGGAATTCGTTCATGGTCTACACGAAAGATAATTGCATGGTTACAATAAATACAAAATCAATTGAAGGTTTAGATACAATAATACGTACCAAAGTGCATGATCTTTTCACGCATCATAAAGTCTTCAAGCAGTGTAGGGCCGCGCAAACCAGCCTTCAAACTGTCCGTGTTGTTTACAAGCTGACCAAAGTTCGTAGTTTCTTGAGTGCCAGCGTCGTTGCGCGTGAAAGCCTTGAGCTGGGCGGCTTTCGCATCTTCGCTGTTATCACCAACAGGGTTTTGAAAAGCGCATGTTTCTTCAGCAAAAGCTACTTGCTGCTGGAGCAAGAGTGCAACGCTTGCAACAATTCCGAGAAGCGAACCGGCTTTCATCCGTAGAGTAGAAAAAAGAGCAGGGAGTTGATTGAAAGACTGTGGAGCCTACATAGCAGATACATGTTTGCCATTCTTATATAGGTCCGGCTAGAGTTTTTTCCATCCGTCATGTTTTAATCCTGGCACAGACGATACTGTCGATCGACGATATCTATTTGAGACACAGCACCCGGTGACTTTGCGAGCACACAGGTTCCCATCGTCTGCGCGGTTTGCTTGTCAGCGTGGGCCGCTGCTGAATAAGCCGGAGCTCATTGGCTGCTAGGTGCCCAGCAAGGTCGGGTGATGTAAAACTTTGCTTTGCATGACTGCTGCTACACCATCGCCGCATACAATTGCAGACTAAGGAGCGCGCTCTGCTTTGTCTCAGATGTCCGAACCATGCGACTTTCTGTAGTCAGCGAACGCTTGCATGTGCTTGTTACGTGCGACCAAGGCGATGAAAACAAACAAATATAACTGGACCTGCAGCAGCAGCTAGCTAGCCAGCTAGAATAGTAGTGGCTAACAGTCAATACGGAAGTTCTTCATGCTTCTGCTTTGTGACACCTCTGGTTATGACATTCGGGCGGGGAATCGAAGATCTGGAAAAATGGTATGTAGCATTTAATTCCGCTCGATTTGATTACATAGCAGCGTCTGATAGGCAGACGGGACTTGTGTGCTTGCTTACTGTATCTACCCGCTTCCAGATCCTGAGAAGAGCGGATTTTCGTGGCACAATCATTTCATGAACCCAGCGAATCAGCAGGATCACTGCACGAGCAAGAGCGCGGCTATGGCCGTGTTAATCTTGCATATTACACATCTCCGGCTTTTCCACGAGTATCTAAATCATGAATAATATTTCAATCCATTGAAATCATTTGCTTGAGATAATGCTTAGGACTTCTTTCACGTTCCAAGCGAGAAAAAAGCATATTCTAGTGAGTTGTGGATTAGCCCAATATGTAACTATGTATCGTCGTGACATACAGGCATCAACTTTAGAAAACTATATTTGACTCAGTGAGGTTTATCTCCTATCTTGAATATCGGCAATTGATCTGAAGCATTGCTACGAAAGCTAGTCCCATTAATTGTTTGATATCCGCGTTTGCATATAAGGTGCATTGATGCCAGGTCTGCTAGCACCGGTTGCCACCGACTGCCGTCAATGCCGACAGAGACTGCGTGTAGCTCCGCCAGTATTCTCCTCCTCAACAGCAAGCGTAGTTCAAGGATGGCGACGCCATCGCCCAACAAGCCCGTGTCCAAACATAACAGCTCTCCTCAATCGTCAGCCAAAGCAGCGGCGGACGACGATGTCGATGATTCTGAACCAGTGGAATCGGGTGTCAAGGGTGAGGCAAAGAAAGACATGAAAAACGTCACAAACTACGTCAACGAAGAACTTGCACAGAGGCAAGTTGATGCAAATAAACTTGGCAAGGTGAGTGTAAATAAAGGATAACTACGTAACCAAATGGCAAATAACGTATTTATTGGTACAATGGATATGTATACGTAAATAGTCCTTGACGTTCCTCCAAGATGCTGCAAAATGTCACAAGCAAAAGACAAGGTACGTAGGCTGCAAGTTCCCAAGATGATGGCTTTTCTTATATATTGATACAAATACGTGTTTAGTGCGAAACCTCAAGGAGCAGCGCCATTGAACAAGAAGGATGTAGAATTCATTGCAAGTATCCATTTATTCGATTAAGGATATTCATTACTAAGTGACTTACAATGATGTATATACAGATTGCTCAAATGCAAGTTTCAAGAGTAGAAGCGGAAAAGGCATTGAGAAAGGAGAATGGAGACCTAGTATCCGCACTCTGTTACCTGGTAGAAAAGTAATAAAGGTGTTTTTGCGGGGAGAGATTACGTGACACAAAAAGTCCATCAGTGCTCTCGCGCACGCCATATTTGAAGCAGTTTGTTCACCCTTTCGCGATGCTACCAATGTACCGACAGGTAGTATGCATTCCTATGTGAGAATGGCCCCATGTAAAGCTAAAGGAGCGTGTCTAGGCAACTTCCAAGCTTCTCGTTGCTCGAGCAGCCATGCGCCCTTTCTCGGTCGTAAGTAACAGAGCTAGTGAGGCCGCGATTTGCAACAACCGATTGACAGCAGCAAGCTAGGCCTCTATTGCTCAGAGTAGATGGTCTGACCTTGTTAAGCAGACAAAAGAGTCGTTGCAGATAAAGGAAGTCAGCCCATCCGAGCTGAAAACCGAGCTTGCAGGTGCTCAGCATCAGCCGATCATTATCGACGTCCGCGAAGGACCTGAGTGGCAGAAAACAGGAAAGGTACTTTCTCTCTCTCTCTCTCCCTCTCCCTCTCTCTATCAAAAATACATCTGCATATTCCTATAAGGGCAATTATTGAAATTGAGTCGATCTGCATAGATCCCCAACGCTGTTTGTCTTTCGCGCGGCGTTTTGGAGCTGACCGTCGAAGATGTTGTACCTCCGGAATCTGACAAACCTATCGTACTCTACTGTGCCGGCGGACTACGAAGTATCATGGCCGCTGAATCTCTTATTCGTATGGGGTACAACAAGGACAATATCAAGAGCTTAAAAGGTGGATTTGTAGCTTGGAAGAAAGAAGGCTTTGACGTTCAAAAGGATTAGAACAAGAATAGATGTACAAGAATAAATAATAGGAGTAAAGTCACCAGTTATGTTATATTTCGAATACTCCCATTCCAGCAATATTGCTTTGGAACAAGGAAAGGACAACTGCAGCTTGCCCTGGAACCACGCGCGCTTTGCGTTAGGTTTGTACAACCAATGTTGAGTCGCCGCCTGTTTCAAGTTGCTCGTTTGACCTTTTTTCTTCCTCAACTGCTTTCTTTCCGTAACAAAAGAGGTACGCTGCAGTGTCACGGCTACGAATAAAAGAGACGTCAGTGCCTGACGTGAGGGGAGAAAAGGTCTCACACGCGTTTGCACGAAAACATTAAGGCGTTATGGCGGCTACGCTTCAGGCAGTTGAAGTATACACGCCGGGAACCAAGGCATGGTTCGCCGACAAGGAGGAAGCTTGGGTATCAGCGACCTGTGTATCCAACACAGTGCAAGACGGCAAAGTGCGACTGGTCTTTCAAGGCGATGCAGACGGCAAGGTATCTTTTACGCGTCCATTGCAGATATACGGTCTTGCTGATCGTCTTGATACTTGCTAGGAATATGTGTTCGAAGACTCAGTGGCAGCGATAGAAAAGAATGGTGGAGATTCTCTCCCACCTCTACGAAATCCACCGAAAATGGAGTACACTGACGACCTAACAAACTTGAGTCACTTGAACGAGCCGTCAGGTTAGCAATATATGCATTCCCGAGAGCCTACTACACCTTTTGATATTAATGCAAGATACACAGTGCTCAATACCATCAGGACACGCTACGTGCAAAGACTGATATATACATATTCCGGCATTGTCCTCATTGCCGTCAACCCATTCGATCGAGTTGCGCTGTATGATCCCGATATCGTACAGCAATATTCCGGAAAGAGACGTGGAGAGCTGGAACCGCATCTTTTTGCGATAGCAGAGGATGCGTACAGATGCATGATACACGAGAAAATGAACCAGACGATCGTTGTCTCTGGTGAAAGGTATGTACATGATACAAGGTAGGAGGAAAGAGTTATCATTCAAGCTAATGCCACCGGAATTTTCAGCGGTGCTGGCAAAACAGTCAGCGCAAAATATATCATGCGATATTTCGCGACCGCCGATGATCAAGAGTCGCTGGGCAAGAAGAAAAAAGCGAACGGCGCAATGACGGAAGTCGAAGAGCAGATCTTGGGCAAGTTGTGAAAGTGTAAGAGTTACACAGAACCAGGCAATCTGATGCAACGCAAAAAAAATACAGCCACAAACCCTATCATGGAAGCATTTGGCAACGCCAAAACTACACGCAATGACAACAGTTCGCGTTTTGGGAAATACATAGAGATTCAGTTTGATAATGGAGCCAACATTGTTGGTGCCAAAATTAGGACGTATCTACTTGAACGATCTCGCTTGATATTCCAGCCAGCAACCGAACGCAACTATCATATATTTTATCAGGTTGGTGAAATTATATATTTGACATAATTGAAGTACTTTTTATCTCTTACAAAGTCGACATAGCTCTGTGCAGGAGCACCGCTTTCTGAAAAACGCGAATTCGAACTTGGCGACTATACAAATTTCCATTATTTGAATCAAAGTGGAACAGGCACGATTCCAAACGTCGACGATGTTGCAGAGTTTGAGGCAACACAGCGAGCACTTTCAACTGTAGGCTTATCTGTGCAGCTGCAATGGAAAATCTTCCGTCTCCTGGCGGCTCTGCTGCATATTGGTAACATCCAGGTTACTGGCAGGGCCGACGCTATGCTTGCTGAGGATGACGCCGCGTTGCTCGTGGCAACGAGGCTCATGGGCATCAATTCGTCCGAGTTCCGCAAGTGGATCATCCGAAAACAGATCGTAACTAGATCGGAAAAGATTGTGACCAACTTGACTCCAGCCCAAGCAGTAACTGTCAAGGATTCGGTTGCTAAATATGTTTACGCCAACTTGTTTGAATGGCTTGTCGGCGTAATCAACGACAGCCTAGCTTGCAAAGACTCACAGAACGTAACAACATTCATTGGTGTTTTGGATATCTACGGTTTTGAACACTTTAAGAAGAACTCTTTTGAGCAATTTTGTATCAACTATGCCAACGAAAAACTGCAGCAACAGGTACGCAGTTGTACTAAACTCGTTGATATGCTGAAAGCTAACGACTGCTCTGCTTACAGTTCAACCAGCATGTTTTCAAGTTGGAGCAGGAGGAATATGTCCGTGAAAAGATAAATTGGAACTTTATCGAGTTCACAGACAACCAAAAATGCATTGAGCTCATTGAAAGCAAGCTCGGTGTTCTATCTCTGCTGGATGAGGCAAGTAGATCTCCGGAAAACTACACCAATTTGAAGTTACGTCTTGTGCTGATCCGCTTTGCAATAGGAATCGCGACTTCCAGCAGGAACAGACCAAGGTTTTTGCCAGAAACTGTATCAAAACTTTTCCAACGCGACCTTCAAGAATTTCTTCAAAAAGCCTCGATTTGGCGACAGTGCTTTTATCATTGCACACTACGCTCACGACGTACAATACGAGTCGGAAGGATTCTTGGATAAGAACAAGGATACAGTGCCAGATGAGCACCTTGCTTTGCTGCAGACCTCGGAATTCGACTTCTTGAAAGATGTACTCAACCGTGCATCCGCAAACAACCCTACATCGCCAACGGTTTGTAACTACAACGCTATAAGTTTGTTAAAACGTGAGAATTAAAAACTTTTTATAGGCAGACAATAAGCGGATAAGTACCTCGTTTAGAAAACCTACTCTGGGTTCTATTTTCAAGGTAATACTACTCACCATCTTACATTTGGTCAGTTTTTAGTGACTTTAGATGCATCCTAGCTATCTCTTATCAATCTTATGGAGACCGTTGGAAGCACCAATGTCCACTACATTCGTTGTATCAAGCCGAACGAGGCAAAGACGGCCTGGGTTTTTGAACCACTTATGGTATTATCTCAACTACGAGCTTGCGGTGTTTTGGAGACAATTCGCATCAGCTGCGCTGGTTACCCTTCGCGATGGACGTTTGAAGAGTTTGCGGATCGGTACTATGCTCTCGTATCATCCAAGCACTGGGATAACAAGGACGCATCCGATATCCCCGCTCTCTGTAATTTGATCCTGGATACATGTATCAAAGATAAGGACAAGTATCAAGTCGGAACGACCAAGATATTCTTCCGGGCTGGCCAGGTTTGTTTAATTGTTGCTTTTACAACCATTATCGCAGGGAAACTGACATCAACGTTTGTTCCAGCTGGCATATATGGAGAAACTGCGCGCAGATAGATTCAATTACTGCGCTACGCTCATACAAAAGAATATTAGACGATACATCTGCCGAACGAGATATCTGCGCATTCGTAGCTTGGCACTCCAACTACAGTGTATTGCACGCAAAAAGGCTGCCCAGAGCTGTCTTCAGCATTTTCGACAAGAACGAGCTGCTCTCAAGATTCAAACAGCTTGGCGCCGGTACTCCGCACGCAAGGCATATCTTGCGCAACTCGGTTTTGTTCTGTCCTTACAAACAGGTACATGATCTATTTTCTAATCAACCGCATGTTGTAGACAACTAATTTTCCCATTAGCTATCCGAAAGCATATTGGACAACGTACCTTGGTTGTCTTGCGCGAAAATCACGCTGCATTGCAGATACAGCGGCTGGTGCGCGGCTGGTAAGAGCCTGTTTATCAAGATGCCTTTTTATCCAAAACTGACTTTATGCTGTGTAGGTTTGCAAGAAAACAGATGCAGGCCAAAGCTGCATTCATTATTCAACTGCAGTCTTGCATCCGCCGTCGCATTGCCCGCAAGGGCTTTATTGAACTACGAAATGAAGCACGTTCTGCTCATCACTTTAAGGAGATATCTTACCAGCTGGAAAACAAAATCGTGGAGCTCACACAGACGATCACTGGTCTCAAAGAAGATTGTAAAGCCGCAAACGATCGCTCTACGCAGCTAGAAGCCCAAATTCGTACCTGGATGGAGAAACACGAAAAACTAGAAAAGAAAAACAAGACGTTGGAGTCGAAGCTCCAGGAACCCACCGTCCCGCAAGACCAATGGGATGAACTCAAGCAGCAAAAGGAAAAGGTCGAAGCTGAACATCGTATTTCCTTGGACAAGATCAAAACTTTGGAACGAGATGTATCGCAGCTGAATCAAGAGTTGACCAGCCAGAAGAATGAAAACAGTAGACTTCAAAAAGCTTTGGAGGAGGCCACCGAAAAGGCCAAGAGTGCACCAGATGAAAACGAGCTTGTAGAGCTGAGAAGTCAAGTGTCGGCTCTAAAAGCACAACTCGCTCAACTTATTAACCAACCACGACGGCAACAATCGGGCGCCAGTGCTCCCACCTTGGCACCCAGTAGGAGCAATGGAACTGCGCGACGTCTCTCTCCTTCGCCTATCAAACGCACAGAGTCGCCTGTTGATAAGGACGCAGAAGAGACTGAAGCACCAAAGCCTCGGCCACCCAGTCGATTGCAGAGTGGTCCGTCAGCCACCAAGATTGCACGCCGCTACAGCACCCTTGATACTGTATCCAAAGGGCCAAAGTCTCCGACGGATGCAACCAGACCTGATCTGCCCGCAAAGATGCCGCGACCAACGTCCATTCATCAGTTTAGCAATCTGCGTGGACCAAGAAGCAACAGCTTTTCTGAGGACATAGGAGATCATCCAGAGGAAGAGGTTAGTGTTGATGATACGTACATTGGTGAATACAAGCTTAACGATTTTTATCTACATAGGTGGCCAGGATTCTGCATGAGGAGGAAGGTCTTCAGGAAGAAATCATGGAAGGTCTTATCACAAGACTTCGAATGCCGTTGCCTAGTCTGCAGAATCCACCATCACAAAAAGAAGTCTTCTTCCCGGCGCATACTATCGGCTTGTGCGTCACTGAGATGTGGCAGCATGGCCGTATGCAGGAATCTGAACGGTTGCTGTTTAACGTTATGGATACTATACAGAAACAATGTCTTGTAAGTACCTGCAGGATCATCTAGGCAACACATCGTTTACTAACGAGACCTTTCTTTATTTGAAAATAAATATACGTAGAGCTTGACGGGCGACCAAGCAATGACTCCCTGTGCTTTCTGGTTGACCAACACGCATGAATTGTTCTCGCTTATAACAAAAGCAGAACACGACCACGAGCGCGATGTGCGATCCAGCTCTACTAAACGCAAAGGACACGCTCACGATTTTGGAAAGCTGCTTGAAACTTTGAAATACGAATTGCAAGCACTTGAAGATACCATATTCCATGCCTGGATGAAAGAACTCAAAAGACGTGCCAACAAGATGGTGATACCTGCAATTATAGAAGGCCAGTCTCTTCCTGGTTTCGTTTCTCGAGATACGGGTCGTTTCTTCAGCAAGAGCGCAGCAGCTGGAGCGCAGCAATCTTTTACCATGGATGATTTGCTTAATTTCTTGAACAGAATTTGGAGAACCATGAAGTGCTACTACATGGAACGCGCTGTTGCCAACCAAGTTATGACGGAATTGCTCAAGCTTATTGGCGTCACTTCTTTCAACGACCTGCTTATGCGCAAGAACTTCTCATCGTGGAAGCGAGGCAAGTAGTAGTATACAAAGCAATTAGTAGGATCTTGTACTTACTAATACAAACGTTATCCAGCGATGCAAATCCAGTACAACTGCACACGTCTTGAAGAATGGTGCAAGAGCCACGAGATGCCAGAAGGTACTCTGCAACTGGAGCATTTGCTACAGGCTGCAAAGCTATTGCAAAGCAAAAAGGTATCTATTGGATACACGTTGAAAACTGGATATAGAATAGAACTTTTAACAAGCATGTATGTTAGGCCACAATCGAAGATGTGGATCATCTATTCGATATGTGCTGGATTCTTTCTCCAACACAAATCCAGAAATTGATAACGCAATATCAGGCAGCTGATTACGAAGTAGGTGTAAATGCAACGTTTGTGTCCTCCTAGTACATACTTACATATGCCCTGTAGAATCCTATGCGACCAGAAATTGTGAAAGCTGTGGCGGATCGCGTTGCAAACGCAGACAAGAGCGACGTTTTACTGCTTGACTCGGTTTCTCTAGATGATACCACAAATCCTTACGAGATTCCAGCGCCTCGCAAGACGGAACTAACTATCTACCTTCCAGCCTGGGTATGTTCATACACCTGCGTTGCTGTGTTACCGTTTCTAACGGTTGCTTATTTGTAGCTTAAATTGACAAGACTTCGAAGGCTAGCTCTGCTTGCTCAGTATCGCAACGAGGCGGCTGTCCATGCTACGGCCGTCGGTTCATCCTAAACATTTAGTATTATTATCTAGTTATTTTATATCCTTTTTGTAAAAAAGAATACGAAAATACCCCTCTTTCCCGTTAAGAAGTTGCAATGTGTGATGGTACGAAAACCAGATGACGTATTCCTTATGCTCCGCGCCTCACGATCTCCCATTTTGGTCCCTCTTCCCCTTTCCCTTGGACGCAGCAAGCCTCTCCACTGGATAAGGATCAGAAAGCTTGAATTATACCTCTCTACTTCTTCTTTTCACTCTACGTCACGATTTGTACTCGTCCGGTTCAATCTGTACACCCGTAAACTTAAATGAGCAACATTGCGCAATTACCGCCCGCAAACGACTTCAACGCGACATGGGACTTTCTCGCAGCCGGTCTCGATCAGATTATGAACAGACTTGAGGAAGGTCTTGATCGTACGCGCTACTCTATCCTCTACAGGTAACTTGTCACCTAGCACTGGGTCTTCTTCTATCAGATAATATACTCAACTGCCTATCAATATCCAGTGCCGTGCACAACTACTGCGCTCGTGGGAGCCCACCACAAACGTCAGCAGCTGGAGGCTACACCGGTGGATCAGGAGCGTTAGCTGCTCGCGGTAACGTTTATTTATCCATTCCATGTCTGCAGAGTAAATATTTACCAATTGGTTTCGCTTTTTTTCTTTCTAGCTGCTACACATTTGATCGGTGCTGAACTGTATTCGAGTTTAAGCAACTGGTTAGAAAGACATTTGACAAAGATCAGAACGGTAAAACCATTTCAAAGAAGATTGCTGTTCCCACGTTCGAGAAATTTATGTATTTTTTGAGACAGGAATCCGAACAGTACATGGATGAAGCATTATTACAGTACTATACCAAACAATGGATTCGTTATACCACTGCCGCTCGAGTAGTCAATAACATTTTCATGTATCTCAATCGGTACTGGGTCAAACGTGAAATTGACGAGGATAGAAAGAATGGTGTTTACGATGTCTTCACAGTATGTCTAACTGATGAAAAAACGATGTTCCGCTTATGCTAAATTCCCCTGCTTAGCTTACGCTGGTCTGTTGGAAGCGACACATGTTCCAATTTGTACATCACAATGTTATAGCGGCTGTACTAAAACTTATCGAGAGGGAGAGAAACGGCGAAACAATTGAAACAAGCCTCGTCAAGAACATTGTGGATTCTTTTGGTAGGTTCCAATGTATATACTAACGGGAATATATTGGAATTCCTTACATCCTGTATTTGTTTAGTATCTCTTGGTCTGGACACCACCGATTCCACCAAATCGAATCTCGATGTATATAGGGAGTTCTTCGAAACACCATTTATCCAAGCTACAGAAGTATACTATACTACAGAGTCGGAAAAGTTCATTAGCGAGAACAGTGTTCCGGATTACATGAAGAAGGTATTTTTGCTAACGTGTACTTTAAGCAAATATGGTGCATTTATCGATTGCTTTAGGCTGATATCCGCTTGGGTGAAGAAGAAAATAGAGTCCAACTTTACTTGCATGAATCAACGCATAAGCCTGTAAGACATCCTAATCTCTCGGTAGATTACTGAGCTAATCGTCCTTCACCATAGCTCATTTCAAAATGTGAAACAGTTCTAGTCAAAAACCACACAGAAGCTATCTGGGAAGGATTCCAGAGCTTAATCGACCTTGATAAACAAGATGGTATGTCTTAAAGAAAATTATTTATGATCTTTCATGTACACGGTTCTCAATGGATGACAGATCTGCATCGAATGTACACATTGCTGGCACGCATTCCCGAGGGTCTTGATCCCTTGCGTTTGCGCTTTGAAGCACACGTTAGAAAAGCCGGCCTGGGAGCTATTGAGAGAATTGCGGAGCAAGAGACAGTCGTACGTATTTAAAGAGTTTGCGTATCTATGTCGGTTCTAACTTTTTTACCTAGGATCCTAAAACGTACGTGGATGCATTGCTCGAGGTCCATCGTAAATACAATGACCTTGTCCAGTCCGCGTTTAGCGGCGAGCCCGGCTTCGTGGCTGCTTTGGATAAGGCTTGTGGCGAATTTGTTAACCGTAACAAAGTATGCAAGAACTCCACATCCAAGTCGCCTGAATTGCTCGCCCGTTTCTGCGATTCTTTGCTCAAGAAGAGTGCCAAGAACCCTGAGGAGAACGAATTGGAGGATATCCTCAACAGTATCGTAAGTTCAACGTTTACACGAAGTTATATGCGATTAGTTAACGCCCGCGAAATAGATGACTGTCTTCAAATACGTTGAAGATAAGGATGTTTTCCAGAAATTCTATTCAAGAATGCTTGCCAAACGTTTGGTGAATGGTACATCTGCATCCGATGATGCTGAGGGAAGCATGATTTCCAAATTGAAGGAAGCATGCGGCTTTGAATACACATCCAAGTTGCAGCGCATGTTGACGGATATGTCTCTCAGCAAGGAATTAAACGATAAGTTTAAAGATCGCATGTCCCAAAACTATGACAGCAGTGGTTCTAATGGTAACTGAAACAGAACGCTTTTGTGATTAACATCCAGCTAACCAAGTATAAATATAGTCGATTTTAATATTCTCGTATTGGGCGCTGGTCAATGGCCTTTGTCTGCGCCTTCCACTTCTTTCAATATTCCTGACGATGTAAGTTGAAAAATGCGTACAACGTAATGTTCTTGGCTTACATATCTAACGTCAATCATCTTTTGTGAAGGTGGTTAAAACTTATGATCGTTTCCAGAAGTTCTATCAAAATGAACACTCTGGGCGCAAACTCAACTGGCTTTTCCAGTTCTGCAAAGCTGAACTCAAGACCAATTATCTGAAAGCCAGCAAAGCTGGTTACACGTTCCAGGTATGAATAATGCCGGGAAAGTGCAAGTAACGTACAGAAACGCTGACATATGAATTTCATAAAGGTATCTGCATACCAGATGGGCGTCCTATTGCAGTACAACAGCGCAACCAGCTACACATATGAAGATTTGCAGCGGAGCACTGCTTTATCACCAGAAGCATTGAACCCTGCGTTGGGTATTCTCGTTAAGGCAAAAGTTTTGTTGCTCGGAGAGGGTGAGAAAGTAGGCGACAACGGATCGCGCTATGATCTCAACATGGACTTTAAGAGGTATCAATCGTCTGCAAAGATAAAGCTGTATTAATACGTACATACTGACATTGCGCTGCAGCAAAAAAGTCCGCATCAATCTTAATTTGCAAATGAAGACGGAGCAAAAGGTGGAGACCGATGAAACGCACAAGACAATCGAAGAGGATCGAAAGTATTTGATGCAGGCTGCTATTGTACGAATCATGAAAACGCGTAAAGTGATGAAACACGTGGCGTTGATCGAAGAGGTTATCACACAGCTACAGTCAAGGTTCAAACCACGAGTGCCTGATATTAAGAAATGTATCGACATTCTTCTGGTATGTTTGGAATCTTGCATATACGCAAAAGTGCTGCTAATCATATCTTTCCAATAGGAAAAAGAATTTATCGAAAGAGTAGAAGGCCAGAAGGATATGTACAGCTACGTTGCATAATACAATAAAATTTCTCGGTTTGAACTGGCCTAGAAAGCTTGTTTTGCTTTGTTGAACCAGATTTCTTCTCATTAAATGGAGCTACGAATGCAATGGATTCGAGAAAGATCACCCTATGTCAGCCAGATATCCCATTCTAGTTCACTGCAGTGTTGATGTTACTGTCGGCGGGTTGAATATGGAATGAACAGGGACGAGTCAAATCACCAAAATATCGGATTAATTGACAAAGTCCATCTTGAGTAGCAGGAACAAGAAGACGAATGTGCACTCTTTATTAGAATGAGGTGATGGAGCTTTCCATTGGTATGCTGAATTGAATGTTTGCCCCTGGGTGCACAAACAATGATGATTATTTGTGCAACTTGCCCGTCTGTGCGACGGACTCTATGATTTCGGGCCGGCCCAGCAACAAGGTCAAAGCGACAAGGTTTTTTTCCCTTTGAAGGTTCATTTTCCTCTCTTCTCTCCTCTACTTACTTTCTTTTTCCTTTCTTGTTCGATTTTGCCTTGGAAAATCGATTTTTTCGATTTCTGATGCCAAAATCTTTTTACACTTGCCTATTCATTTACAACTAGTTCTGTTTAAGCAATTGGTGTCATGCCATGAGCGGCAGCATCCTATCCCCATCCCTTGATTTTCGACCTTTTTTCCTGTCATTGCTTACTTTAGTGGCATGGCTATCCTTGACCAGCGCCGCAATTGCACCGACTCCTCAGCTCAACAACACTGACCAGATAGAGCGATACATTGTCGTATTTAAACCTAACCTTTCAGAAACAGCCATTAGCGACCACATTCGACAAGTCCAACAGCATCATGGTTTGCCGCAATTAAACTCGACGACGGCTAACCTCAGTGCAACCATTAATCTCAAAAATAACGTGCAACCCAAACTCCAATACTCGACAATCGGCAAATTCCAGTGGTACTCGGGCGAATTCTATGCGCGATCGTTCGAGCACTTGCTTGCGACGAACATCCAAAGCAAAAGCAATCCTGTCCATTACTGGGAGAAGGATATTCCGGTTTCCCTTCAGGAACTTGTGCAGACAGATCCTCCTAGTTGGGTTAGTAGCAAGTGCTGGAGCGTCGCAGCAAAAAGAGTATGGCCAGGTACTTACCAGCATATATATGTAGGGATTGGACCGGATTGATCAGCGTACAGGATTGAACGGCGAATTTCGGTTCCCTACGCGCCAAGGCGCCGGTGTAACAGTGTACATCCTTGATACCGGTATTTACGGCAATCACACAGACATACAGGATCGCGTTACATATGGTCCTTCGGTCATTGAAAGCGACTCTGATCCCGAGTCCGACCCTAACGGACATGGCACGTTCGTCGCCGGTGTGTGCTGTGGAACAGAGTACGGCGTTGCCAAAAAGGCCAACATCGTATCTGTCAAGACCCTGGATGCCGACGGTAACGGTATGCTCTCGGACTTGCTCAAAGGACTCGATTGGGTTGTCCAGCAGCATGTCAATGGTACAAAGACGATTGTAAAGTAAGAGTTATATAGTCGTAAGAGAAATACAGAGGGATGATGCAATTCGCTAACAACTTCTCGATAGTTTATCGCTGGGTGCCATGTACAGCCAGGCAGCCAACGATGCCATTGAAGAGGCTGTTGCACTCGGAATCCATGTAGTTATCGCTGCTGGCAATTACGGCGAAGATGCATGCAAATATTCCCCAGGCTCGGCACCTGGAGCAATTACTGTCGGCGCTATTGACCAAGATGATTCCATTGCTTATTACTCCAACTTTGGCAAATGCGTTGATCTGTAAGTTTCTGGAGGAAACAAGAAAGCCTTTATCCATTTTCAAATTGATGTACTTTCGTAGCTTTGCGCCCGGCACAGATATTGTATCCATATACAACGACGACGATCGAGCGACGCACACGCTGACAGGCACTTCAATGGCTGCACCGCATGTGACGGGAGCCATTGCACTGTTGCTATCCAGCGGTGATTACACACCGGTGCAGATGCAGGAAATTCTCAAGAACACATCCAGTTTATTGACCGAGGATTTCAAGATCGATAGTCAAAACAATGCAAACAAGATGGTGCTGGATAACGCCATCAACGTCGGTCTCCCTACTAACGCAAATGCTACAGATGATGATGATTTGCTGCGAGCCAATCTATTGTTTGCCGATCCAATCGACAATAGGACTTTTGAGGTGTTTGGGGAGCTGTACTCTGCAGCCCATGCGTTGCAGCCGACGATCACTCTGACGCTGATGTTTGTTATCGCGTCGCTGATGTCTCAGTTACCTGTAAATCCCATGCACTAGGTCGGGCAATGTTTCAGTTTATCGAAAAAATATATAAATTGTTGAAATAAATTACCCTTGTTACATAATTGTTGTTTCTTAGCTGTTGGTTGTTATGTATTCCAAGACTCTGGTTGCTATTTTCGGCGTTGCTTTCTTTGCAACTCTCGCCAATGCCCAGGCAACAGGCAGTAAGTAAATTTAAAGCAGCCGTAGATAGGATTTGTGTAATAATACCAGCATAAACTTTAGCTCAAGACGGTGCCGGCACTATCGGTGGTACTCCCACAGGTCAAGAAAGTGATCTAGTGCCCTCTGCTACTGGCACTGGATCCGCCGCTGCTGGTGGCGCTTCTGACTCTTCCGCCTTGGGTGGTGCAAGCAGCAGCGTTAGCGGCGCCAGCGCTTCCTCTTCGCTCGGCTCGTCGCCCGCCTTGTCTTCAACCGCGGCTGCCAGCGGTGCAGCCTCAAGCTCTCCCGCTTCCTTGTCTTCTGCCTCTGCTTCCACTAGCGGCCAGGGTATCATGAGCTCCCTGCGCTCTCGAGTTTCATCCATGGTCGGTACTGGCACCAGCACCGAAGCTGCCAGCGCTGGTGCTTCTCTCACCGGCGACTTGCCCAACTCGGTCTTCTTGCAAGCTTCGGCCCTCGGTGCTCTGTTCGTCACCAGCTTTGTTGTCTTGCTTGCCTAATTGGTGTGCAATTTTAGACTTATTCACTGTAAATAAACTCTTAGTACTGTAAGCTAATTCTCGAACAAACAAAGTTACGTATATATTTATATACAATATTGTATGTATGAAAATGGATATAAGACTATGCGTGCGGTGAGGGGTTTCCAGGTTTTTACGTGTTAAATAATATATATGGGGAGGTTGAAAAAAAATCATACTACTACTACTACTGCTTGCCTAAGAAAATATGAAAAATGTTGTATACTAGCTAATAAAAGGAATATTGCTGGAATGGAATATTCTAAACAAGTTTGAATGTAAAACGGGTATGAATATTGCTCTTTTTTTCCTTCTTTGTTATTTTGTAGAAAAGCGTCGAGCCCGGACTCTTGGCGGCAACGACGATCTGTCGAAAGGCGGAGGCTTCCTGCTCAGTTTTCGCTGCCGGGGCATGCGAGTGGACGTTGACCGACTTGACGACAACAGGTGCGTCTGGAAAAAGGGAGTCTGGATTGCGCTTCTCGGTGTAGTCAACGTTGCAGAGTGATGATAATCCGCTGACGTTCGTCGTCGACGCCTTGGGTCAAACGAAGTTGACGAGGGTGTGGGCGGTGGTGCAGGGAAAGCATTGTCCAATTGCTGCGCAAGTTCAGTGCCGCCATTCCAGTCCAACTGTATGGGACTAGCAGTTAGCAAGCTAGTACTGTCTTCGCTTTGGATCGATTGGAGCATCCTGTGCGCGCGTAGCGATACAGAATCGATGTGTGGCGTATTGTTGCTGCAAATACTTGCAGACCGCTGTCTATGCAACCGCTGCTCGTTGCGTCTGCGACTCGCCTTGCTGGCACCCGTGGTTACCATGCGCAGTTTCTTCATAAGACCATCCATGATAGCATTCTCGCTACTGTTGTTACCTAAATCTCGAGTCATTAAGTTGATTGCTCTAATATGAAAGCAATGGGGTAACTTACAGCTACTGAGGTCAACACCCTTGCCGCGCACAGACGACCCGCTACGGGCACGCGTCCTGCGTTCTTGTTCGCGCTTCTTTTGCTTTTCGAGTCGTTCGACTCTTTGGCGCGCCAATTTGACATCTGCTGTGCAGCGCTGTATTATTTCCAGTTTGTGAGAATTCAAATACCAATGGCCAAAAGATTCTTCTTGTAGTTACCTCCCAGCTAGAAGTGAATTTTTTAAAGATGCCAAAGAACTCGTCGGGATGCATCTTTGTCGGATCTTCACCGTAGTATCTGACAACCTTGTCGTACCATTCGCCCATCTTGTTTCGCAGCAGATACAGCCGTTTAAATTCAGTCGAAGCTTGCGTGTGGAAATCGCGCATGACAGGCAAAAAGCGGTCGTCCTCGCTATGCGTGTTTTCATCGTAGTGCTCTTTGAGCTCCTGGTCAATGTTAGCTAACCCGGTCTCGAGCTCTCTGAACTCGTTATTCATCTCCGTTCGATGCACTAAATAGTTGTAAATTTAGCTAGATGTATCATCGATGCAACCGCTGGTTGAGTCATACCTTTGCACGCTTCACCGCATTCTTCCAACTCTTCGAGAAAATGCAGCATGTCTGGAAAGTATTTTTCTGCAGTGTCCACCAGAAAATGCAGAAAAGTTGTCGGGTTATTTGTGCCTTTAGTATCCACGAGCTGTGACAAACATCAGTCAGTTTAGATCACTCACACAATGAAATGTCTTGTACTTGCCTTGTTTATGCTCGCTATGCGAATACCAAAAGCGCCACCGCGATAAGTGTTTCCATTTAAAAAGTTGCCCAGCAACAGAATCAAATGCAAGAGTTGTCCGAAATGTTTAGCGTTTTTCAGGGAAAGCGATGCATCAAAGATGGATGTCATTTGCTTGTGTAATTGATGATAGCGCTCATAGAAAACCGTGCGGAAATGCATGCACTGGAGCCGCTCTTTGAAGCGCTTAATATTCATCACTTGCAAGCAGAACTTGTCCGGGAGCGACAGGTCCTGGTATTCTCTATCGGATGGGGTCAGCGTCGCGTACGGCGCCAACTTGCCCGTTTCCTCGGGTGTAGGCGCAAATTTGACAAGGTTATTGAGCACTTGCTCGTCATCAAAATAGGGGTCCATGCCCAGAAGCCGTGGAACAATCTCTTCAAAAGGTATCTTGCGCATAATGCTTGTCAAGAATATATCTATTCACAACCGGTTAGATCTGTAAATACAGTGTGGCAGCCTCAACAACAACAACAAAAAAGATAAACGTCGTACTCAGATTATACGCCTTTCGTGACTCCAAAGCATGCACTTGAGTCTTGCTTTGCTTCACCTTGAGCTCCATCGCCGGACGTTGCTCAAACATCTTTTCAATGTCGTCAAAGATGCCTGCTCGTGCTAGCTGATACTCAATGGATTGCTCAAACGGCGCGGAGCCATCCTGATGCGCTTCCATTGTTTTCTCTAGCTGGCTCCAGATAGTTTGCTTGATATTCGTCGAGTTCATCTTCTCCCATTCTACGAATTTGAGTTTCCGTTTGGATTGGAAAGCACTTGATTTCCTTCCGATATTGCCTAGCATCAGAGGCGGCGGAGGTGGGGACCTATGCCCTTCAGGAAATGAGCCGCTGGTGGACGGTCCAGGTGGAGGAGGAGGCGGTGGAGCTGGCACCTCTCCTTCCGGCTCGATAAGGACAGGTGCTGGTGGAGGCGGTGGTGGTGGAGGTGGCGGGGCAGCAGGAGGCACCTCATTCTGTGTATCTGGCTCTTCCTGAGCACCGCCAGCTTCCTTCTCGGCAGTATCTTGGATTTGCTCAGATGCACTGTTTTCTTCCAGATTATCGTTTTGCGGCGTTGATTCTTCGGTAACAGGTGCAGCAGTATCTAGAACGGGTGTATTGTCGCCGTCGACCTTTGTTAGATCTTCAGTGCTGCCAGTACTCCGCAAACTTTCTAGAGAAACTGAAAAGATACTGCTTGTTCTATTCGATTTCCGGCTTCGCAAGCTGATGGCATCGACGGGTGTGGCAGGAGCAGAGCTAAAACCATCGCTTTTTGACGAGCTGTCTGAAATATGATCGACGATCTTGCGCAAAAGCGTATCTTGCTGACTCGTGCGCTTCACAAACGCTGCCATCCGGGAGCCTAGTTTAGTCTTTGCAGGCTGCCTAGGCTCTTCGGTGCCCGCGTTTTCATCCCGCTGATCGTCTATCTGGCCGGCATCCTATACAAAGATCAGTAAGAATGGACCATGAGTGGCAGCTCAGTAAAAATGAACTTACTATTGAAGCTTTTCGGCGACCCACTTGTTGCTCCCACAGTCTGATCTCTGGATCCGTTTGGAACTTGCGACTGCTACGATGGACACGACGTTTCTCTGCGGGCGAACCATACTCTGTCAATTGTCGTACAGTATCGTACAGTCTTTTATTCTGTGCATCCATAACTTGCACAGTTTGCTGATACTCGAGCTCGAGATCGTTCAGTTGTTGCTTTAACATGTTGTTTGTCTGGTCGGCAACACGCAGAGTTCTTTCCAAGGATTCCACGCGTAATTGGAGTTGAGAGACCTGCTCGGATGCTTCCTGAGTGGTTAACAAAAGTAATCTCTACAAAAGGATATTTACGTTGTTGCGTACCATTCTCTTGACCGGATGCTTCGTTGTTCCCGCCTTCGACCCGCAAGAAATTTGAGCGCGGTGCTGCATCTTCCAAAGCCTGTTTCAATTCGTTCTCCTCTGCGAATTTCGCTATCAGGGCGTCAACGGTCAACGTCCCAGTATAGTAATCCTCTGCATGTCTATCGTTGTATCGAAGCACTATTTCACTGACTATGGATTCCAACAGCCGATAACATTCCACTCCTGCCTGAGTATCGCCCTGGATCAACATGATGTGCTGCAAAATAGATCTCAAGCAATCGTATGCTTCGGTGCCAGTGATCATTCGCAGTATATTGCTCAGAATCTCCGGTGGATCCATTGTTTCGTTTAGCATCATGTCGCCGTAAATCAAAGCTGCATCGTTTTCTTCGACCTCTTGAAACTCGTCCATTTTCCGATGCAGCAAGTCGTTTTGAAGCGGAATCATCTTGTCGAATATCCTTGTTAAACCTGCTTGGTATAGTTGATTCCGCAAAGCAACGCGAGCATCTAGATCTTCCACCACTTCTGGGTCTACCATGGCATTGATCAAAAGCACGTTTGCTAGCTAAATTGTAGAACAGCACATTGAGTCTGGTTGTTTGTCGATGTAAAACCATCAAGAACGTACACCGTATTCAATCAAGTTCTCTTCAATGTTGCCCGAAATACCTATGTGTTTTAGGTAATCCTTGCTAGCGCCGACCAAGGACCCCATCTTTCCACGCGCATCCAGAATCTTTTCGAATGCATCGAGCCACGTATCGAAACGCCCTGTCGCGTTCTTGGCTTTCTTTAGGACTTCCATACCATGCAACACCATGGAATGCCCGTTGGGTATATCGCAGTAGCACAGGAAAGTTAAGGCGTCGCATGCGATGCGTCGAGTTGGTACATAGGGTGATAGCAAGGAACGAGTAATTCCATCGATGTATTGTGAGTCGCCCAAGACTTCTTGGATACCATACTTTTGCCGACCGGAGAAAAATAGTTACTTGAGACACGCACAGACCATTAACTAACCTTTGCACACTTACCACATTGTTGATCATGATTTTCAGGCACTTTATAAGCTCGAGTTCAATGAGGCAATCCTTTTGCTTTCTATCTGCCTTTTTGTGAAGCTTCTCGAGTTCGAGATGTATCAGCTGCATTCCGCCATCATCTATGAGCTGTTTGATACCACTAGAGTAGGAGATTAGATTGTAGCTTGCAAAAAGGTAAAGTATGGTTATTCATTTACCCAAGTGACATATTTTCTAGACGAGCAGTCAGATCGGCGGCCATTTTTAGTTTATCTGTCTTCCTGTCGGCTTTGAGAAATGGTTTTATGTATGATTTCGCTAGAGACTGTTGCTGTTGTGTGTTCTGGTCGCCGCGCTGCTTTTTCGAGCTGGGTTTGAGAGCATTGTTCATACTGCGCATAGATCGAGCTCGATTCAAGCGTTGTCTAGATCTCGTGTGCATCAAATGACCGAGCTGTCTGGTTAGCTCGCTTTCATTGTGCAGTATCCATTCCTTCTTTTCAATAGGTAGCTCCTTGACGTCACCGTCGGCAAGGCTGAGATCGAGTCGATTCTGTTGTTATGCAATCAGCGACAGCGAATATCGCAGCAGAATCCCAGCCAATCGATGGGCTTACCGCAACTTCCTCGAATAATTGATCAATTTCCTGATTCGCAGGAGGCGCGCTTGCATCAAACGGATGATATTCATTGAGTGCGCTGGAACTGAGGCTTGCAGCTGATGATGGATCGAGATCTTTGATGGGATAATTTTTCAGCGCGGGGAGCGGTAGTGCAAAGCGATCGATTGTATCTTTAGCTTACCGAGTGGCTCTTGCAGCTCCCATTGAGGAATGGCGGGCATGGAGTTGTACGATCGAGCAAGTACCGGCGCAGCTCTTCGAGCAAGGACGCTTCCACGTGGAGGTAGGTGGGTTGGGTCGCTTGCGGAAACCGATAGCTCTTGTACTTCTTCCTTGGTGTTGTTCGTCGTCGTCGTCGGCTTTGGCGGTCCTGAAACAACGGAGTTGCGTCTTGCAGAATCGTGTAAACGAGCTGTGCTCTTCAAACGGCGTCTGCCGCTGACGTTGGAGAACAGATCCATCGGCAACAGGGTGGACTCAAAACGCCATGCGCGCAGCACCAGAGAGAAACCAAAGGTACAACGTGGTCGCTAAGGGAGCTTAAGTGCAGCGGCGACCGAATGGACTCGTGAC
Source organism: Rhizomucor pusillus (assembly GCF_041956525.1). Classification (NCBI taxonomy): domain Eukaryota; kingdom Fungi; phylum Mucoromycota; class Mucoromycetes; order Mucorales; family Lichtheimiaceae; genus Rhizomucor; species Rhizomucor pusillus. The sequence continues at coordinate 60,416 of NW_027192166.1, read as the reverse complement.
TTTTGATAAAGCACCCACCCAAACGTTTGCCCCTTCCAGGAAAGAACATGCTCTTTTGTGTTGGCCATGTTTTCATCAAGTTCACGGAACCATAGATGGTTTCTTAGGATTATGTCGCAGGTGAGTACCCGAGATTTAATAAACATACTGGAACTGAAAGCGGATAAGCTTCTCTACATTGCGACTAAAACCAAGTCGAGTGTATTCATTGTATGCAGTGTCACCTACAAACAGGATTATAAACCATGTTTGGACTGATCGATTTCGAACCATAACAGGACATTGAAGTCTTGCGCAGTTAAAACATATCCTACGTGCAGCTAGCCTCTTTCGAATATGGGACTCCTTGGCATTATGTATAGCAGCCAAAGTTCAGGCGATTACAGTATACAAGTATACAATTACAGCGTTCCTACATTCTATGCCATGCACGACTGTGTGTTGTCAAAACAAATAAACTAACACAAATAATCCACGATACTGTCTTGTGTCGCTTGATACTCAACTTGAAGCCTTGTGCATAGTGCAATGTGATAAACTTCGAAGTATAACTTTTCATATGTGGCCACATCACAGAAAGGCTATATACAATATTGATCAATACAAGAGAAGGATTGTAGTATCTAACACGTCTAACAAGTATCCATCATATGCAGTCACTTGCGGATTTGTAAGCTCATAATCAAATGCCCAGATGTATTTCTACTGCAGGATATGTCTCTTTTCAATCCGGACCAGCTGCAGACATACTGAGAAGCTTGCTGTGATAGCTTGATGCACAGAATCTCAAAGAAGACCTTTAAAAAATGTGTATGTATGTGTGCTGGCGGGCAGAGGAACTGGGCCTGCAACTTTTACATACATCTACGGCAATTACTTCTATTTCCAGGCAAATGGAAACACGAGACAAAACCGTGAAAACTCTCAAGCTTAGGCTACTCGATGCTTCGCTATCTCTAATCATCAAAACCTCGTATAATAACCTGTCGCGCTCAACTTCACCTTTGACGAGCGATCAAAACTGCTTCATACATATATAGAATTCCCACTCGATGAAAGTAGATATGTAGGAGGACTCAATATACTCGGCAATATTGTCAGACTTATCGATAGGCGCCGTTATTCATCACCAACTAATGGGCTTTGATCTGATCACAATGGTGGTCCAACAACACGTCCAAATTGTATGTAGCCCTCAGAAAGCAAGATATTTATAATTGTAGTCCCTTGTGCCTTATCCATAAAATATCGGCATGCACTTGGAAATAGAATAAAATCTGTACTTTTCCTAGAAACATAGAGGGTATTCCCAATCACTCGGTATGCTTGACAAGGATTGATTGCTATTTACGCAGGCAGAGTTTGATGGCCGCATGAAGTTTGACGGGCGCTATTTCGGTTGGGTTGGGCCCAACGCTGCGTCATGTGAAAATAGCAAAAAGAGGATTGAGTAAGCAACTTTCCAAATTGTTTAAATATGTAATACAGCTTTCAGTTTACCCCACACTCTTTGCTGCTACTGTAATGTCAACCGAAGTCAAGTACGAAAACGAAGTTGTTAAAGTCGACGTCTTTCCTGACGGTGTGGCCCACGTGCAACTGAATCGACCAAAGCGTCTCAACGCTTTTAACAATGCGTAAGTTGCCATGATCAGCTTGGTAGCTGGCAACTGACTGATCGCTCTACTTCTAGCCTGATTGACGGTGTTCTGCAAACATTCCGTAAAATAAGAACTGACAGAAACATCCGCGCTGTTGTCTTGTCCGCCGCTGGTCGTCTGTTCACGGCAGGACTTGACCGTAAGTGGACTTTCATCCTCGATGCATTGAAAATTGTGTAACTCCTCGCTCTACCACCAGTACAAGAAACCAGCCTTAAGGCTATGGATGGCGGTGACCCAGCAAGAATGACTTATAACAATCGTGATCATCTTCAGGTAACTTTGCAAGCGCTCTATACCGTAGAAACGTAATGTTAAAGATATGGTCCATCAGTGGTTCCAAAGCGCTTTCACAGCTATCGAAGAATGTGAAAAGCCTGTTATTGCAGCCATCCACAATGGATGCTTTGGTGCTGGTGTCGACATGATTACTGCCTGTGATATCCGTTATTGCACCAAGGATGCATACTTTAATGTCAAGGTAAGTCAAAATTTGGCTGCTATGTTGGTAATTGGAGCTTGCTAAAACATAGACAGGAAGTAGATATTGGCCTTGCTGCCGACGTTGGATCTCTACAGAGACTTCCAAAGGTGATCGGCAGTCAAAGCTTAGTACGCGAACTTTGCTACACTGGCCGTCAGTAAGTGGTATCACGGCAAAATATACGAGCGTCGCAGTATTAATTCTCTTCCCTTTAGCTTGCATGCAGATGAAGCACTCCAGTTTGGTCTTGTCAACAAGGTTTTCGACAACAAGGGACAATTGCTAGGTAAAAATGCTTAGTAAACGAATATATATACCATTCTCCTGTTTGACCATCGATTGCAGAGGGAGCATTTAAAACCGCTCGCGTCATTGCCAGCAAGTCACCTATTGCCATCCTCGGTACAAAGTAAGAAGGACCTTGCATTTTCCTTTTGTTTGTTCTTTTACTAACCTGTTTTTCGTTGCAAGGCATAACCTGAACTATTCTCGCGACCATTCCGTCGCAGAAGGTTTAGCTTACACCACCACTTGGAGCTCGGCTATGCTCAACACCGAGGTACAATTTGAACTTAAAACAAATATGAAGCTATTTTTGCTTACATATGCATTAGGATATCCCCAAATCCATCGAGGCTTTTGTCACGAAGAAGCCTGCAACTTACTCCAAACTGTAATTTATATCTGTCTGTTTTCTACATACACAGCACTGGATGGTAGACAATTTGTATCTGCTGGATGGAATAAAAACTCCTGCAAGGGATTCTCTCTATTTCCTATGCTCGTATTGTACGAGACTCTAGTTTGTCGTTTTTATTGTACCTAAAGTTGATATTCTCGTTACTCACACTGGATGATCAAAATCATGTCGTATTGAATAATTCCCTATCACTGACAAGCAAGAAATGCAATAACACTTGATATTAGAGTCTATGCAAAAAGGTCACAAGGATCGCTTCAAATGTCCTGCCGTTTTACTGTATTTTTAAAAACATTTGTCGTTTGGAGCATAGAATTGCACCACAAACAAGGCAAATTTAAACATGCGGAATAAAATTAATAAATATTCTTGTCGATCTAAGGAAGAAAACTTGCCATATTGGTTCAAATTTGCCATGTACTGGAGTACGATGAAGCAAAAGATTCCTTTTGCGTTGCATAAATGTGCAAATTCACATTGTGGATTAATACGGCAACAATTTTTGAAAATCCTGGAGTATCAGTGCGCGGAAGACAACAGTGGCTTAGTGGAAAGCATGAAATTCAAGGCAGTAAAAAGTGCGAGACCGAGGAGCTGTATTGCAACCCAATGACCGAATACAGAAAACTACATATTCCCAAGTATCCTGAAATTGGGGAGAAGGCTGGGGAAGAAACTCGGTTCTGGAAGAAGTTCCAGGTACTAGTGATTGATGCTGTGACGTGGAATTCGATCGTTGACATTTGCACCAGGCACCGATCTTGATCAAAGAATACGGCAGCGTTTCCGCAATACATTTTTCGCCAGCAGCGCCTCACGATTTCGCTATTGCATCTTCAGCTCGAGTTCAAGTGTACTCTTCAAAGACAAACTCGCCCAAGAAAACGATTTCACGATTTAAAGACATTGCACATTCGGTATCGTTCCGAAACGATGGTCAGCTTTTAGTCGCAGGCGACGCTACTGGTCTGGTTCAAGTATTTGACGTAAACTCCCGGGCAATTCTCCGGACATTCAGAGAACATACACTGTAAGCTCTCTCTCTCCTTAATAGACTCTGTAGCCGATAGAGCTGACGTTTATTGTCTAGGCCAGTTCATGTAACACAATTTGCCAGCGACAAAACACACATATTAACCGCCTCAGACGACCGCACGGTTCGATTATGGGATATACCGGCTGGAGGCAGTGTGAATGTTTTGGAAGGCCACGAAGATTATGTCCGAGCGGGTGTAGTTAGCAACGACAACCCGAATCTGTTGCTGACAGGTTCCTACGATCAGACAGTGAGACTTTGGGATGCACGTCAAAACCACTGCGTCATGACAATGCACCACGACGCACCTGTAGAATCAGTCTTGATGTATCCTGGGGGAGGTGCAGTCATTTCCGCAGGTGGACCAATGATCAAAGTATGGGACTTGTTAAGTGGAGGACGCTGCATGCACGTTGCATCAAATCATCAAAAGACAGTTACCAGCATGTGCTTTGACGAATCTGCATCGCGCCTCGTTACCGGCTCACTCGATCATCATGTTAAAATATACAACGTACAAGATTACAAAGTAGTTTACAACATCAAATACACAGCACCCGTTATGAGCGTCGGATTATCACCGAATAATACCCATCTCGTGGCCGGCATGGCAAATGGACTGTTAGCTATTCGCCAACGACCATTGACCGCAGAGGAAAAGAGCGCTAAGAAACAAAAACAGATGATGAACAGCAGCAAATACAAGGCATTCTTGCGAGGACAGACGACCGTTGCAACAGACGAAGATTTTGTAGTCGAAGTGAAAAGGAGAAAGAAGCTGGCAGCGTACGACAAATACTTGAAAAAATACGAGCATCACAATGCACTGGATGCGGTGCTCCGGAATCCACAACCGCCTACAGTGATTGCCATGATTATCGAACTGCGCGTTCGACATGCACTGGTATCAGCATTGTCTGGTCGGGACGATGTAGGGCTCGAACCCATGGTACAATTTATTCTAAAATGGATCCATCATCCGCGGTACACAAACATACTCGTCGAGGTCACAGACCTGATTCTAGGTAGGATATTTCATGATGAAAGATGACAATATTCATGCTCATCTGCTTTGCTTCTATAGACATCTACTCGCCAGTGCTGGGCCAGTCTCCTCTCATTGACGATTTACTACGTAATCTAGCAAACAAAGTCGAGCAGGAAATTGCATTGCAAAAAGATATCATTCAAACCAAAGCTGCATTAGAAATGTTGTTTGCCAGCGCAGGTACCAATGCGTTGGCAAATGATTTGGAATAAAATCTGTCATCATTTGCATCACTTTCGAGCAGTGCGTGTATCGCTCAAACTTGTTGCCTTTACACTGTGTGAAAAACGATCAGTCATTCTGAAGCCTACCGAATGATTAGCCGACGTTTTATGCGAGAGGAGCAACAAATTGAACCTGGTTTCGTTAAGGCGAAATAGATGAGATGAGAGAGAATGAAGGCCCACTAGTTAGTAATGGATAATGCCTCTGTCCACAAATCTGATTTCTAAGTTTATTGAGTCCTATCTTCCATCGAATGGAGGCGTTTTGGTTCGAAAAAAAAAGTCGTGCATGATCCTCAAAGTATCCACATGCAACCTAACACAGTTAACCTTTTTAGTTTGTTCAGAAACTTAGAGCATATTTCAATCATTTGGTATGCTTGACACTGATGGGTTTTTGCACGGGTTAGAAGTCAGCTAGCTGTTTAGTAAAATTTGCCCTGACATGCGCGGTTTCGATTGGGAGGAAGAGGCTGGTAAGGTCGCGTTGTACATGTGAAAATAGTCTAAAGCAATTTATTCAAAAAGGTAACCGTGTAAGCAATTTTCCGGTGATCCTGCATTTAAATAGCAAACCATTTACCCCATATTTTCGGAGTCTTTGCTATTGCTGTACAATATCAACTGATATCAAGTACGAAAATGAAACTGTTAAAGTCGACGTCTTTCCTGACGGTGTTCTGCAAACATTCCGTAAAATAAGAACTGACAGAAACATCCGCGTTGTTGTCTTGTCCGGTGCAGGTCGACTCTTCACTGCAGGTCTTGATGGTAAGTCGAAACCATATCCTTAACGCATTGAACAAGGTTGTGTAAATCTACACTACCTGCCAGTAACCGAAAGCAACCTTAAAAAATTGGGTGACAGTGACCTAGCAAGAATGACTTAACAAGCGTGACCGTCTCCAGGTAACTTTGCAAGTGCTCTATACTGTAGATATGCAATGTTGAAACTATGGTCAACAGTGGTTCTAAAGCGCTTTCACAGCTATCGAAGAATGTGAAAAGCCTGTCATTGCAGCTATCCATGGTGGATGCGTCGGCGCTGGTGTCGATATGGTTACTGCCTGTGATATCCGCTATTGTAGCAAGGATGCATTCTTCCATATCAAGGCAAGCCAAATCTTGGAGTTATGCCCATAAATGGAAGTTGCTAAGTAGTAGACAGGAAGTGGATGTTGGTCTCGCTGCCGACGTTGGAACTCTGCAGAGACTTCCAAAAGCAGTCGGCAATCAAAGCTTGGTGCGCGAGCTTGCCTTCACTTCCCGCAAGTAAGTGATACCAACGCGTACGGGCGTCGCACCTTATTGATCACTTCTTCTTCAGCTTGTATGCAGATGAAGGTCTCCAACTTGGTCTCGTCAACAAGATCTTGGACAACAAAGAACAATTGCTAGATAAATATGCTTAGTAAACAAATATGTAAATACTATTCTCTTGTTTGACCATCCACTGCAGAGGAAGCCTTCAAGACTGCTCGTCTCATTGCTACAAAGTCGCCTGTTGCCGTCATTGGTACAAAGTACAGATCTTGACTTTTGCATTTCCGCGTTGTCCTTCTTACTAAAAGCGGTTCTGTTGGAAAGGCATAACTTGAACTACTCTCGCGACCACTCCGTCGCAGAAGGTCTATCCTACATTCTCACTTGGAACTCTGCTATGCTCAACACTGAGATATAATTCATGAAATTAAACCTGTGAATTCTGAAGCCATTTTAACTTACATATGTATTAGGATATCCCCAAATCCATCGAGGCTTTTGTCACCAAGAAGCCAGAAACTTCCTCCAAGTTGTAGCTGACATCTGTCAGTTTTCAATATGCTCAGTACTGAGTGCTATGTAGGCAATCTGTACTTATTGGATGCAATAAACGCTTCTGCAAAGGTTTCCATTCCGTATGTCCCAGTGTATATGATATTTTATATTGCATGTTCTTGCTGAAAGGAGTAGGCCTAAAAATAAATGATACCTTTGTCACAATGGATAACCAAAGCATGTTACTGTATCCAACAATTTCCAATCAATGATGCCCAAGAAATGCACTTAATGTCACGGTGTATGCAAATTTCGCGGGTCGCGCTGACTTTTTCAGCACCGACTTTCCTCGCACGTGCATTCGCTTTCACAGCCTTCAGCTTCTTTTATTTTTTTTTTCGAGCGAGGCTTCACATGCCTAATTTTCTCTGTTGCTATGTCGACTTCAACGACTCATGAAGATGACGAGTCTCTGACCGCTCCAGTCAGCCCAAAGCAGCTAAAAACATTTCTTGTCCATGCGCCTGTCATGTACAAACGCCAATTACACAGAGGTGCGGAGCGACTTATTCTGACCAATTGCTACCGTACACTGTGGGGAAACAACAAAGAGTACATGAAAAAGTACTTTTTCCAAGATTCCACAGACGATTTGTCAGCTCTTTTGGAAAAATACAACCTGTTTGGCCGCAGCGACGAGAGATCAGTCGTGCTATCGTCTAATCCAGACAATGTCATTGTCGATCCGTCCGGTGACGAGCCGGAGTATTGGGAGAGTCAAAGAGGCAAGCAGTGTGGTCACCTGTTCAAGAAGGGCGAGAGTGTATATCGATGCAGGTAAAAAAAGAGAAAAATAGACATATCTATTCGAGTTCTCCATAGCTGACGCTTTCAAGAAACTGTGGACTGGATGACACATGTGTTCTTTGCTCAAAGTGCTTCCATGCAACCAATCACGATGGCCACGATGTAAAAATATGGATTAGTCGCGGTGCAGGTGGATGCTGCGATTGTGGTGATCCAGAGGCGTGGAAAGTGCCCCTGGAGTGCAGTATCCATTCCTTATCTGCAGCAGCTTCGAACACCACAGAGGCAGCGAAGCCCGAATCCAAATCTCAGATTCCACCCGAACTAATGCGCCAAATGAAAGAAACGATCGAGGTCGTTATGGATTATATACTTGAAACGTTTGCTGCGTCGCCGGAGGATGTATCTCCAGGCACAAAAGAGGAAATCCAGCGGGATTCTCGAGATACAGCCCGAGCACTCGGCACGCCCAACCACGACAAAGTGACGACTTACTCGTGTGTCCTGTGGAACGACGAAAAACACTCCTTCAACGAAGTCATTGATATCGTTATGCGCGCTGCACAGATGACCGCAACGCAGGCTAGCAAAGTAGCTGAAAGTGTTGATGCATATGGAAGGCACATCGTTGATGACTCGGCCGACCTGGAACGGATATTGCGCATGGCTGAGCGGATACGCTCTATTAAATTGGCAGTGACAGTACGTTCTACGGTCGATACAGTACGAGAGGAAATTTGCGGCTTGTTGCTCGACTGGCTCAAGGAATTGATCAGTGGAAGATACAAGTTTTTCGGCAACGTCGAAGGCGGAAACTGTATTCTACGGGACATAATATGCGAAGTACTATGTGAAGAGTATTCACTCCCTGCCGGTCTGGCAGTTCTGTCAACAAAATCTCGGCGTGGACCTATGGAAGAAGCCGATGTTGACGGTGACTTTGATGAAGATATTCTAGACATGGAAGACGACAATGAGGATCAGGACGAAATGGAGGAAGGAGAAGGTGAACTGTTTGAAACACACATGCTTGTTGAAGATCAAGACTTTTTCGTCGAACTCTTTGGAAATCAGAACGAAGCGTGGGTAGATGAAGATGAAGAAGGGGAAGATGATAATGATGAAGAAGGGGATCATGCGGATCAAGATGGTAGCGAAAGCAGCAACTACGAAGATGCTGAGAGCGATACTGAAATGGTCTCTTCCATTGAGCCGGAGCAAAATGCGGAACAGTTACCCCGACGATCAACTAGACGAACTAGCAGTAGCCAAGCGATTTCAGGAGGTCTGTCTACAGCATCATCTCATCCTACGGAACACCCGCCTCGGCGGCATTCAGGCCATCGCATACATGATATTGCCGATTTGCGATGGGACTTGGGCGGATGGTTAACTTACACGGATAAACTCGAAATCGAAGAGCGCAATTTCGCAAAGGAGCTCGGTGTACCCATGCTTACAAATAAGATGCTGTCAGACGGCGATAAGAAGATTCGACGAGAATTTAGCCGAAAACTTCGATGCGACTATTTGTTGCACTATGATTTGCGACTGTGGAAGACAGCACGAGCTAGTATAAAGGATTTACTGATCGGAACTCTGGTATCGAACTTTGACTATAGACCCATCATTGGTGAGTCCCCCTCCTGTATATCCGTCGCAGTCTATGGTTATGAAATTAACGCTTATCTGGTATTCCAGGCACGCGCTTCGCTCGAAACTATCCTGAATTGGTTGATGCATTCTTCCTTAAAGACAGAGAACCAGAACATTCAATCAGCACGATATCTGTACAGCTTCTTACTGTCCCAACGGTGGCTGCCATGCTGGTCAAGGAATATAAATTCTTTTCAATGACAAGCTCCATCCTCGCCAATTTCTTCTTGACCGACAAGATTCAGCTTATGCTGCCCGAAGAGTATCATCGGATGCAAGTCGATTGCGGTGGCAGGGCAATACGTCGTCATAGATTTGCCTACACATTTTTCGACCTACGCTATGTTCTGAATGCAGAGCCTGTCAAGGTTGAAGTGTGTCAAAACCCTGTATATTTACGCCACTTTTTGGACATGCTGTATCAATTCCAGGCAATGGACCCGTTAGTACGCAGCGCAGAGATCCATGTAGAGTACGAATCAAATACTTGGGTGAACGCATTCAATGTTACTCTCCAGATATCGAAACTATGTCGACTATACGCGGATTGCTTTGCATCCTTGCAGACGGTCATGCCGGCAATTGAAGCGTCACGAAATTTGTGCTGCACAGTCAGCCGCGTATTGAAAGCCTTGGCGGACTGGTCACCTCGTTTACCAGAGCAACACAGCGACCGTCCACTCATTAAAGGCACAATGGACCAGCAGGTAAAGACGATCGATATGCCTCACGCCGGCTCGTTTTTTGTTATCGAGTACGATGTTGCTTCAATGCCAGTTTCTTTCCACCATCCGTACCACTGGCTGCTTTCTGAACTGCTTGAACATGTGACGCTTTTGACGGATGAGCTGCTAGCAGATTTGAATATTTCTGGTGGTTTCAAAGGTTTGGTGCAGCAAATCAACAACCATTTCGAACACGATATCGTCATGACTATTCTCGAGTATCCTCTTCGCGTACGAGTACTGCTAGCACAAATCAGCTGCGGCGTGTGGGTCAGAAACGGTTTTGGTATTCGCAACCAGGTATGCAAAATAGCAAAACGAATGAAAATAAGAAAATGATTCTAACTATATGATAGGCGCGTACGTATCGAGATATTAGCGTCCGAGAAAATACGTATGATCGTGATCTATACCTTTTGCAAGTCGGAATGGTTCTTGCCGAACCGAACCATTTGCTGACTACCATGCTCGATCGATTCGACATTATGGAATATTTCGCTGGCAAACCCGACAAGCGTCATCGACATTACGATCATTCCCAACTTATTTGCATTGTTGAAGAGTTTTTGGATTTCCTCATCATTTGCGTCACTGAACGAGCATATGCCTCGCACATGAGCATTGAAGAAAAGATTAGACGAGCCATCATTCAGTATCTTGGTCTATCCAGCATGGCCTATTCCGAATTGATCAAGGTGATACCGGACAGTCTCAGTGAACACGAGTCCTTTGAGACGCACTTGGGTACTTTGGCCAATTACAAGGCACCAGGAGGATTAAATGATCACGGTCGATACGAGCTAAAAGACGAATTCTATGCCGAAATTGATCCTTACTACTGGCATTTTACTCGAAACCAACGAGAGGAGGCATTCGAGAAGCTTCAGAAACGGCAAAGCACACAAAGTACCGATAAAGAATACTTTATAGTTCCCAAGTTACGCAAGATCGAGAGTGGCCCATTCAAATACCTTGGCAACTGTTTACAGACCCGTGTCATGTGTCAAATCATTCTCCATGCATTGTGGAACACACGCACAGCTAAATCTGTCAAGAGTGAATCCATTTTGGATGACGCCCTCTATCTGGCGATATTGGCGGTGACTGACGAAAACAACGAAGTCAGCGAATGGCGCAGACAATTGTCTAAAGGGAAGTTTAAGCATGGCACCAATGTGCCTATCGATGGCGGCTTTGTGCAACATGCTGTTGAGGACAAGTATGCAGTCATGGTGAATGAGTTTGAACGAGAGCACGTCAGCTTGTTGACAGTTATATTACGCTTCTTGGGCGACCGAGAATATACAAACGTACACAAGCGTTGCGCGTATATCGTGGATAAAATCTACGAGCTTGGCTCTGACGAAGCGAAGCGAATTATCGACGAGTGGCGCGCCATACATCAAGAAGCTGTATCTACAGAAAGCGGTCAAGGCGCTGCAGATCGAGAAGCCGAGTATGAACGCCGAAAGGCTGCAGCCAAAGCAAGACAAGCGGGTATCATGGCCGAGTTTGCAAAGGCACAGTCGCAGTTCATGTCCCAGCACGCAGATCTATATGATGAAGACGAAGAGGAAGATCTGGAAGAGGAACTGGAGCAAGAAGCAATCCTAGGTGAGACCGGATCGGATACAGATATCGAGCGTCTGTTCCATTTCCCATCCGGAACCTGTATCGTATGCCAGGAAGAGCTAGATCGATCACGAACGTACGGAATGCTTGCATTAATACAGAAATCCAAAGTTGCACGCACTGCTCCTTTGCAAGATTCTGGTGCATTGCTCGATATTCTGGAGACAGCAGAGCATGTGGATACCTGGGCGCGACATCTTGAACCCTCAAAAGACAAGGAAACCTTGTTGAGAGGTTTCCCGGCAAACCCGAACCCACCGTCTCGCCATATATCAACTTGCGGCCATATGATGCATGCACATTGTTTCCGAGAATATCAAACGCATGTGGACAATGAAGACATGCGTTTACGGACACCCTTGTTCCCTGGTCAATCGAACAGCAAAAAGTTTTTGTGTCCCCTTTGCAAAGCATTTGGCAACGTATTACTCCCCATCGAATGGAAGAGCAAAAAGGAGTCCTTCCCTGGCCCTATCGCCACACACACCGAATACGATTCGCTAGGTGAGGCTGCCAACGAAGCGATTTCCAAACTGGACGGTATCGAATGGCCACGAGAGGCTATACCAGGCTCCATGGAAATAGAATCGGATGCACTTGCAGGAGAAGTGACAGATGTGGACACTCTGCGTATCTTGTACAATTTGATCAAGAGAGCTTTGCAAAATGGAGACAGATCCAGATTTGATAGTGCCAGTCGTGAAAGGCAATGCGAATTACGGAAGGCGATCGTACAGCTTTTTGACATGTACGCATACACGATTTCTGCTATCGAAATAGCGCAACGTGGAGAACACGGTGTACGTGCGAGGGATGTTACCATCGAGCACACGGGAACCTTTTTGGACGACATATCGGCTCAGAATCAAACTCTTTTGAAGATATTAGCGAAGACGGGCGAGCTTATGCCAAAAGCATTGGACTCGCATTGGATATCGGACGAGCAGCATCTCATGGAGCACATTTGCTTGTCGACTCTGCGACAGATATTTTACGACGAAGCAGCGCCGGCTCCTCTAGATATTGTCGATGAGCAGATCGTACGGATACCTTTGCTTTGCGACGATCCATTCCAGACGCTGACGCGCCTCGGATTCGCCATCACAAAGGCAGAGACAAATGGACTAGAAATTCATCATCTTATGCGCCTGCTCTACATCGCGCAGCTGACAAAGAGTACGATCAGCCTGCTTAGCTTGGATACGGATGCTGGAGCTCTCAAAAACCCCAGGATCAGAGAGGCAATGGAAGCAATCAAGAATAATCCGCCCTTAAAGAGCGAGCAAGTAGAAGCAGCGCGACGATTTGCATGCAACATTGCTACTTTAGCATCTATACCAGCATCCAATGTTCAGGATACTTTTGATCGAATTCCTCCAGCAGTATTTACAGCCTTGTTACAAACATTCACATTACCTTATCTGCGACGATCACTGTTGTTGATGGTCGCACACCATGGTTTCATCTTGCAAAACACACAAGACGATGCAGAGTATGAGTTTGACAAGCTCTTGAACGTTTTGCGACTCCCACAATTTGACGATGCATTCAACTTGTTGCCTTTTGAACAAGAGGCTGTGCAAGGATGGTGCCGACACTACTTTGACTATTATCGTTTGAGCCCATCTTTGAATACTGGCACATCTGTGTTCAAGCAAAGTCAAGCTATTCCACTAGGCCTGCCATCACCCCACTATCTCGTATCGTTGCCTCATCGTATGGATCAATTGTTTGATGAAAGCTCACGACGTGTTTGCCGAAAATGCAATACACTTCCAGAGTATCCTGCTTTGTGTCTGATATGCGGTACGTTCGTGTGCGCTCGACGATACTGCTGCACTGAAAACGATCGCGGTGAATGTAACTCTCACATGAGAAGGTATGTCGAAAACATTAATCATATTAAGCACAACGCTCACAGTTCGCCATTAAACAGTTGCAGCGGCGATATCGGTATATTTTTGGTAGTCAAGGAATCGTTCGTTTTATTGCTTCACGAAGACGGAGGCAGTATCATGAGCGCACCTTACCTGGATACGCACGGTGAGGCGGACTTGTTCCTGAGACGAGGCACGCCGCAGTATTTGAACCCGCAACGATATGAACAGATCCGTCAAATGTGGCTATCACACTCAATACCAGCTTACGTACGAAGAAAGATGGAATCATCGTTTTCATATACACGGTGGGAAAGCTGGTAAACATAATAGCAGCTTCTTTCTGTTTATACAAATCTCCTTTTTTGCATTGCTGTACAATTGTATACCATCATCAAAGTGGAAAATAAATGATCGCACCTCTCTTGTTTCTCTCTCCCCCTCTTTAAAAGCAGCACTGGCAGTCGAATGGACACTCTGGTGTATCTGCAAAATAATCAATTCCGTCAGTACATAGAATGCTTCTTATTTTCATGCGGTCGCCGTGGCTTACCTCCTCCTTCACCTATCCGTAAATCCTTGACATCGTATAGAGGATAGCCCTCTTCAGTAAATCGTTTGGCCTTTTTTCCGCGTGAATCCGCAAACCGATCGTTATCAGCATCTCGCGGCCGTTTTGGAGCACTGTTTTTTTTCTTTGCAGCTGCCAATTCTTGAAACACGACCTCTTCAACGTTGTCATCCTGCTCCTCTTCATTATCTGCATTTGGCTTGGTATCTTGTTTCTTTTTTGTGGTCATTGCCGTCTTTTTGCTGGCAAATATATCATCTATTTCTGACGTACTCGGCTTCTTGCTGTTACTCTTGGAATACTCCTTGACATTATTCTTCTTTGCGAAAATGTCATCGATCTCGGTGGTGCTTGGTTTACCGCTGCTCTTGCCAGTTTCCTTTTTGATTGCAGTTGTTGCTGCCTTCTTTGCTGTGATTCTTGGTTAGTTTTTCCCAATGGTCAAGCTGCGAACAACAAATCTCACCTTGATCCTTGCTGCCTGCCATGCGCCTATAAAGGAAAGAGAAGAAGAAATTTTTGGTAAGCAGATGGCTAAAGACCAAATTTTCTTTTCAAAGTAAATGCGTAAATGCATTTCAGTGAGAATGTGGATGGGAGTAGCGGCAATCTTAGTAGGAGGTAATTGTAAAATGTAGTTATGTCATCGTAGAAGAAGATGCTTATTTACAGTGATGGGGAATATATGATATGTGGATGAGTAAAAAATACACGACACCTTGATTTGTTTGTGCCCATATCCAGACCGGCAACGCATCCAAAGGTTGTTCTAGAGCACCCGACAAGAGCGCCTATAGATGCTTGAACGACAGTAGGTATATAATGCTGTTTGACTTTGGTTTTCTGCAAACATATTGTCGCGCATATTTTGATTAAAAATGCTGATTGGACGGCATTGCAACTGTTACCGTAGATTCCAGCAATTTGAGAACATCGTTTGGCAGCTTCGAGAGATTCGGTTCGTACATATTGAGTATTGGAGAAAAGTTGATCGAACAGCCGCTAGTTGTTGCGACGACCACGAGCGTCGCTTCTTTGCTGCAGTTTCACTTTGCTAAGGATCATTTTTGTCGATTTGCTTCATATATGCATCCTCGATGTGCGATTGCAGTAAACCGATTTCGGGATAGTGGGATAAGCATGACAGGTGGCCGTAATACTACAGCAAAATTTAGCTTCTTTCTTCCTAATCATCCATTCTCTGGCGCTGCGATTGCAGTAGTCCTCTCAAAGATCTTGGCGCTGAGCATGACTTTGACATAGACAAATGATTCCGTATCAAAGCCTCTTTTCCCGGGTGGCACGCCAGGAAGATGAACGTCGTGAAGTTGAGACAAATGGTCACGTAATTTCGTTGTAGTGCTCAGTGGACGCTTACAGCTCTCGTTTGATGTGATAGACAGCGACGTGACAGATCTTGCCGTGCAGGCTTGACACAGCTGATACGTCCTTTGGTATCGTCATTGTAAGCTGATCAGTGTTGGTCGAAATATGGCGACTGAGGTCCTATGTCTCGCTCATTTCTACTTCTGGTCAAACGGCTGTTCCTTCAGTACAGAATTCAATGCTTATATTTTGGAGGCGTCTCCATTTGACATCTCCTGAGTAACCTTGTGACAGACAAACTTGACGTGGAGTATTTTCGGCATGAGCCGTACTGGTACTACTTATTGACCGAGATGATTTCTTCGGCCACTTTTGATTGCTGGAATGGACCACAAGTGAGACGAACTTTGTTGAGAAGACGGGCTGTGTCGAGCTGCGACGAGATGTCTGTCCAATTTCAATCAGTTTTTTGATTGATCCTGCGACCCCACACCTGCACTGTAGAATCCGCTCGCCTCGTTGTTGAACCATATTTATTGAAATGGCTCATTCAATCTTATTTTATGGTGCAGATTCTGATCAACCGACTCATTTTCCCTGATATTGGCCAAATTCTGCTTCCAGCACGGTAGTGTGATACCAGATGGCGGGCTGAGGCGTGAATTTCTTGCTCCAACTTAACTGGTACCGTGTCCATCCTATTAGATGCGTTTCTTCCAACAGAGCCGAGAGCCAAGAGACGATCCAAGTTCTGCCATTTAATTATCAAGGTGGCCAAATAGAACAGAATGGCAGTCTTGTTATCGGGCAGGACGAAATAGGAAAATGGAATTCGATTATCCAAGCATCATCACATCACCGAGAGCCTCCGGCGACGTGATACAAATGCAGCTAGTTCCTGCAATTAACCTCCATTTCTTCCCATTTCCGGGCAAGGCGCAATCTGCCCTATTGGATGCTATAATTAGATATCCCTTTCCCTGGAGCAGAATATTAACTGTTGAATTCTTGCCACTGCTTGCTTCTTTTTTTCTTCATCCTTGGAAATGCCTTCAGAAAGCAGCAGCAGCAGCCGTCACAGCCTGGCGCATGTAAATCAATGGCTCAACAAGCAACGCTCGAAATCCGCACACGTACCTTGGTCACGTAGGAAGAGCGAGCTATCCAAGAAGGTTCAGTGCTCATCACCACCTCAGGCTGCGGAGGAGGATGATGATAATGAAGAAGAAAGATACTATTATGCTCAGCCATCAGCCGCTACTAGAAGAACATTATCTTGGCAACCAGCACCAGCCTATTCAAAAGACATCAGCATACCTACACGCGGTACGAGCAAAACATACAAACTGGATCCAGAACTACAAGCACGCATCAATCAAGTTATTGCAAGCGAACAAATGCAAATGCTTGCGCAAAGAGTTCAGCAGCACAGAAAAAGTCTTCATTCTGTTTCCCTCCAACCACCACCTCCCGTACCTCAGCATCGCTATTGATATACACATATCTTGCCTATACACACTACTCATCCTACCAATGTACATGCTACCTCGGTTTACCACCATATATATTATATCCTCTCCCGATACTCACGGAATAAAAGTACAGCGATTACAACCTTTAGACTACTTACTTTACAGCCATGCACAGACGTCATATATTCTGACTTTCGGAACACTGAATATTTCTTGGCCCCAATAACTCGTTTATTATTGCTATCTTGGTTGCAAGTAGGTTAAATATAAACCTCTCTCGGTCGGTTCCCATGCGTCGAACAAGGAGGCTTGATAGGGTAACGCCGTCAACTGTCCCCCTGAACAATTATGTATGCGCTATCATGTGTCGGTGCATATTGACCATCTGATGTCCCTGCAACTTCCATCCGATCTTCCCGGTTGACAACAACAGACCTGCCACTGCACAGAGTCTGCTTTTTTGCTATCCAAAGTATATGTACGACGCAGAGTACGGACATATCAGAAAAAAGACATTTACGGCTTTTTTTTCACGAAGCGCTCAAGCATTGTCCTAAGCTTTTCTGCTATTTACAACTGATCCACAAAGCTGTCTACGTGTCTTGCAGGAAGCAGCATCTCTTTCCCTTCGCCACAACGCGCGCAATCAACCTAAAGACGCATATAAACGCTGGTCTTGCGCAATGTCTATGGATACACCGGAATCTCTCACAGCAACTCGGCGTCTTTCTCGCAATTCAGAACACGCTACAGAGGAGTCGACGTGTTTTGATGAATTAGCAGGAGGAGTACGAGCAATGGGCGAGTCATTCGCTGCAATGCACCAGCATTTCGAGCAGCTGCAAACAGTCAATGATTCCTTGATCGAATTTAACAATTCGTTCAGTGCCTTCCTGTTTGGTTTAGCGTCGAGTACTTCTGCCTTGCGTTGGCCTCAGGTACGCAAACACGTACAATGTATCTAACCTCCTGTAATCTAATGCATACTCTGCTTGCAGGCGCCCACGAAAGAATCCTTTGAACAATTCAAATCCAAAGTAATCGATGCAGGTAAGTAACTATATGTCTTGATGGAAATGCTATTAAAGTTTGTTAAAACAATGACCTATCTATCAGAACAGAGTGCCAGCGATTCTGCTACCCAAGAGCAATCTCACAAACAACCACAGCAAACAGCACAGCAGCAACATCAACATCAACAACACCAGCATCAGCAACAACATCGTCATCATCAATCCAAAGACGTTGCCCGGACACGTGTAAAACGCAGACAAAATATGCCAACACCGTATAAAAAATCGAGCAGCAAGGTACGACCCGACAATGTCCCTTGCACGTGAGATGATCAATGCAAATAACAATGCCTTAGATCAACCTTCAGAATATCGCTCCAAGGCTGCCAATTCAGTTTCGAGATGATAATGTAATTAGAGCTAGATGGATCACCGGAAATCGAATCTAACAACGTGATCTTATTCAGGAACGCATGAAGATTCTCGAGAAAGTCTTGAATATCCTGAAAAACACGACAAATGGAATGTAAGTCTGGAAGCATTGTATGTAAAGCGTGAAATGTTGCTAATTTCATATCACTGATAGGAATATCCGAGAGATTGCCACTGCAACCATTACCCCTCAGCATAAGATAACCGAATGTTTAAACGTCCTTGTGCATAGCAAAGACGTCACCAAGTATAATCAAAGCGTGAGTCACCGAATGTTTGAAATTGAAGCATCATCGTCTCAACAAGATGATTTAGGGTGTGAGTCTTTACAAATTGGCCACGCCAGGGGAAACTGCTCTCGGAATCAAACGCCCATAGCAACGATACTATAGTTCTTTTTTATTATTGTACATAGCAAACTTGTCTTAGCATACAAATATCAAATGGATTTCGGTACATGGTATACAATTATTACATACACATCAAAGGTTCTAATAGATCAGACAATTGGTCTGCGAATAACAAGTCGTAGATCCATATCCAGCTGCCTGCTGCACACGTCTTTATATATCGCGAAATGTTTCTTGACGAGTTCCAACTGAGGTTCCAGTGCAGCAAATGTTGTGATTACACGCATGTCGTTCCGTGAATTGTCCAGATATGCAATTTCAAGCATGGATAAGAGCTGCTCTTCACTTTTAGGGAGGTTTCCTGGATAATCAAATAAGCTTGCCAGCTGCTCTTCAGAAACAAACGTAGAGGATGCTGACAACAGAGAGCTCTGCACCTGGCTACCAAGCTCGTGGCTAGAATTATATATCAAGAGGGATCCCCGCAACTCGCCCAATTCAGCACTCTTCACGGGTGTATCAATGATGGCAACATGTACTTGAAATGCATCCAATCGCTCAACCAAAGGGTCTAACACAAAGCGTTTATATGCTGGGATGATATTTTCTCGGGCGGAAGGGAATTGAATCAACACACAAGGCTTTAAACCGACAAGCAAGAAGCCGAATTCGCCGTAGCAGAAAGAATCTTCAATTACCGTTCCATTACTTGTCAAAGCATATAGCTGCTCCGGCGAAAGTCGTTTGTAAAAGAAATCGTGCTCTAACTGTTGGTATTGCCGTAAAAGTGCTTTGCGATCAGACATGATCTCGAGGTTGTCGCCAGAAAGACACGCCCGAGAATGGATACGCGCATTTCATTTCTTTACACGGATAACAACTCAGCTTCACGGACCGTCTGTGTCACAAGCGACAAAACATTAAAGTTTTTATTTTTGGATCCGTTGTTTAGAATGGTGCATTAGAGAAATTCATAGGAGGAGTCTGCATGGTGTTGCCAGCAGTCAACATGAGTGGGTTTCCAAGTCCCATCATTGGAGGAGGTACAGATGCTGCAATGTTATGTTCTGTTAGCATTTACATTGTCACTAATACTCTGTAGATCAAACTCTACCTTGTGCTTCTTGATTCTCCCATTTTTCCGTTTGTTCTTTTAGTTCCTCTACATCCTTGGTCATGGTTTCGATCTTGTTGGTCTGTTCACACAAAAAGTTGATCATGTAAGGCATAGCAAAGTCGGTGAGACCGTGACGCCATGAGAGTTCCATGACCGTATCTGGCCGCATCAAATCGTAGCAAGTATATAGCATGGCAGCAAAGCATTCGCGCTTGCCAACTTCGATAAAGTATCGCAGTAATTCTTCTGCAATCTCGGAGTCTCGCGATTCTGAAGCAGTCTCCATGGCATCCTTGAAGAGACGGTCTTGCTTTGACAGAGCAATAGATTGTCTCCATCGCTTGTTCTTTTTATACAACACGGCAGCAATGCGGCGAAATTCTAGTAATTCGTGCTTTTCAAGTCGTTTTGCGAGGTCAAGAGTATCGATCTTGTCGTAATGGTCAATAGAGTCTCGGAGTGATTCATAGTCTTCTTCTTCTATAAACAGTTCGTTCAAAGCATTATTCACAGTTCGGTTGTTCACCTAAATTATTGATTTAATATGTACAGGACAATACAGATCTGCGAGCGGTCACTCTTACCTGCTGTACCGACATGAGATATGGCTTAATAAGTGGGATGTTATCCGACTTTTCAAAAAGCTGGACAACACGGGTATGATTAACTCGTGGCACCATCACGGCTAATAAGTCATTGAGCAACATTGGCTGCTCGTTCAGATAGAATCGAAGTGCTTTATAATACAATTCAACATTGGACACCTTGACGATAATGTCCTTGAAAGCCGAGTGCTCCCAAGAATCGGCAGCGTGATCCATCATGGCGACAACCGCATTGTCAAATTCGTCGTAGTGGACGTATAGGAATACAACTTCTCTCCAAAGATGTGCTTCGTTGCAAGCTCGAATAACCTTGGGGATATTGATGCGCGATACAAACAATTTCAGATGCTCCATCATCTGCTCTGGCTGGTATTTAGAATACAAAATCGCCAATTCCGTAAACATGCCCATGTGAGCACGCTCGAGGCCAAGACCAGCCTCTAAAAGCTGGATTAGCTGTTCGAAATAGCCGTTGCGTTCGTACGTCTTTATGATTTGCTCCAACTCTTCTGCGTGAACAATGATATGCAAACCGCAAATCTGTGCCAATCTGAATTCGCGTTGCTCGATACATACGGCATTGACTTCTTTCCAAACTCGTGTGCTGTTGGCTTTGCGTGCACAATCGACTGCAGCCTGATAATCACCCAGGTGTACAAGCGTGGTTGCCAAGCTAGCATAGTTGGAAATATTGGTATACAGAATTTTGGCCGCTTCGAACATGTGTGCCTGGAAACAACGATCACCGACTTGCTGCACTTTAGCAATGTTCGGTGCAGAGATGAAGTCCTCCAGTTCAGACAATCTGTCAGTCTTGGCGTACGCAAAGATCAACTCTGTCTCGATATACGGCTCTCTAGAATTCTTGCGTGCTGCCTGCAAATATTTAACCAAACTGTCGTAATCGCCATCGATTTCAGCGCAACGAGTGACTTCCAAGTAATTGGAAGTATCGTTTGCACGGAGGTATGAGTCTATGAACACGTTAATGGTTAGAGCTCCTGGTTTTCATGACCGATACAGATTATTATCACTTACCAATAGCATCCTTTACACGCATTTGATCAAGCTGCGCCTTGGCCAGTTTGCTCCAGACCTCTGGCTGATCGCATTTGTCTGCAAACTCGTAGGCACGATCCAAGTCACCAATCTTGTCGATAAGGACGGTGACAGCATCGGCATTGATGTTGTATTTCTTAAAGATAGCGAAAGCTTCTTCAAATAAATTCTCGCCGATACATACTTCGGCCACATCGTTTGCATCAAAGTTCTCCAGGCGATCAATGTAGTCCATGACCCTCGAAGGATCAGCCTAGTAGAAATATATTTAGTGATTTTGCAGCATCGGATATAGTGCTACTTTAATCGTACCTTGACAGCGGTGAAGATAAGCAGGTTTTGGAGTGTCTTGTTGTCACTGAAAGCACTAGTCTCCAGTATAATGCGTTCCAACAGCTCGATAAGCTCGTTTGGAAGGTCAGCGGTCATGAAAGCCTTCACAGTGGAAGACACATCCTCTGGATCTGTACATTCTGGGAGAGCTGTGGCAATAACTTGATCGATCAATTCTCGACGGTTCTCGTTATTTTCTTGCAATGCATATGCCCAAAGAGCGGGATCGCGACGGCGTACGAGATATCGGGCCTGGTGTTTGAACATTGCATTTTCGCTAGTAATATGCAAAAGTTCATAGTCGCAGTGACCCTTTTCGTAGCAAATGAAAGCCAAGTAAGGGTCGCGCTTTTCACAGTATTTACCAATAGCACGTGGATCATAATACTACAAAGTAACAAGATAAGTAATTCGATCGTCATGTTCCGTAGCAGCAGAACTCACATCGTTTTCTTTCAAGAATGGTTCGGGATTGTTGTTTGTATCGATATAAATTTTGGCGAGCGCATTGTAGACTTCTGGATCCGTGCTTCCGTCGGTAACTCGCATGTTAAGCCAAGGAAGCAAAAGCTTCAAACGGTTTCGTTGCTCAACTTCCTCGCAAAGCTTGCCGACATTCAACTCGCCCTTGACCGACATGAGCAAGCTCTTGACGACGTCCTCGTCACAGTCAACATCAAGCAAAGCACCAATAACTTCGGGTGTGCGAGCTGGATTGACTCTCTGCACGTAGACTTCGATAAACTTTTGAAGATTGTTTTGATAAAGGTAGAGGACGAGGTCATGGACAAAGCCGAAACGGTCACAAACGATAATGAGTGGAAGTTGGTCGCTAAGTCTTGCTTCCTATATGTAATATGGAATGAGTATCCATGCATTTATGATGAATTCCAATCGCACAGCCTTTTTTGTTACCTTCAAGAAAGTCTTGACCTTTTCCGCATCGTAGTAGTTGCTTTCACGGCAAATACGCTCTACCTCGCGGATGTTTCCAGTACGGCAAGCAGCTTGTATGTATTTGAAGTGCACAAGCGGATCTTGGCTGATGTTCACGATCGAGCCCAGGTAATAATACAATCCTTTTATCATTATATAAGCAATGCGATCCATAGATAAGCAAAGAATGTTACTCCCTTACCTTCATTGCTCTTGAAGCTCTCTAGCAAGTCGATGAGATTATGCGGTTGCAGTTGCTCAGAGAATTTAATTGCAACTTGCACGACAACTTGGAGATTTTGTCGCAGGTTGTTGACAAGCATCTCATACAGGCAATCGAGTGTCTGATCCACAGAAAGCGTGCCAAAATAGTTAACCAGCCAGTCCTTATCCATCGTAGCAGTGTAGGGAATAATGCGTTTAATATCATGGATGTCAGTGTAGTGCTCGAGCGCCTATTGAAACATTGTTGAGAAATCTGCTTGCGGAAAGCGTGTGATTTCGGAATGCCTTACTCGTTGGTACAATCCAGCCTTTTCGCACAAGTTTCCAATGGCGACGTGATCGTAGTGAGTAAGCATACCGGTAGCAAGGATGGCGTTGGCCACCTGCGGCGCATGAATCAAATTCATTTCAAGGACTCGGGTCTGCAAATGTGCATCTTCTGGGCGGTTAGGCTTTAGATAATCCAGCAAGAACGACGTTGCTTGTTGCAGCATGTTTTGCGACAACAATACATCAACCACCTTGTCTGCTTCGATCAAGGGGCCAGATTCATCATTCATCAATGCCGTGGCAAACTCAACCGTCTTGTCAGGGTTCGAACGAGCAATTTGATATAGCAAGGAAACATAGTCTGGAGTGTATCCAATGGTTTTAGCATATGCGACGATCTTGTCATATTGATGAGTTTCTGCGAAGCAGAGGACAACCTAGGCCAGCCTGATTAGAGATACATCAAGTCATGAGGGTGAGCAGTCAAGTACACACCTTGTTTGGTACGTTCGCACGTAGGTATACAGATAAAGCCAACTTGGAATCGAACTGTTTGACAAAATCACCAAGTTCTTCGCTGCATTCGAGCTTGTCTTCCTTTAGCCATTTTTCTAACAAGTGCTTTCGGTTCTGCTGCAAGATAGGTTTCGCCATATCCAAAGACTCGTATCGATTCAGTCCACCTCTCTCTAGAAGCGTACCAAAGTATTGTAATATCGGTGAAAGCTGTCCTGGCAAGACTGGCAACTGTCGAAGTCGTTCGATCGTATCAACCGTTCGCAGGATGCCCTATCCATCGACATTCCATCAGATGACATTCCATTAGGTATAAATCTTTTCGTTGCTACCAACATACCCTTGGCGAATTGGCAGCAACTTTTGCAGCATCTGTGTATGCACCCGATGACATGAGTTGGTTGAAACGAGCGACGCACAAATCATCTGCGCCCGGAAGACCCGCTCGGGATGCTATCCGCAGCGCAAGCTCAGTGTTATTCAAGTTGTTGACGACATATGGAATAATTGTTGCCTCGTTCAAAGAAACTGACAAGACCTATGGCATTGAAATTTGTCAAGTTTGCGATAAACTTTTGCAGCCCAGATATCGACCATACCTGACCAACTTTGTTAACACCAATCAAGCCAGATGTAGCACGATGGTCCGCAGTGACAAAGATAGTCTCTCCACTAATACGGTTCATATATAGGCAGATTCCAGTCTCCAAGTCGTACACGTGGATAAAGCCCATTTTGGTTACAATATAAGCGACACCGAATTTTTTTCCAATTTGCATAGACACAGGGAAATCTGCAGCAGCTTCTGGTGGGAAGTAGAGCTCGACAGCCTTCTTTTGGAAAGGCGGGTTGTTCTCTGGATGGTCAATCTCTATTATTTGAACCTACATATGCATGGTAAGAATCCTTAAGTCGTAGAAAGACTGAAAATTGTCTGAATGGTGTACCTTTGCACCTGTCTGGGATCGTACTGCGAATGCAAAGAGTTTTGTCGGCTGAGGTGCATCCTCCAACTGAATCTGTGCAAAAGCCGCAGCGTGACCTTCGATAGGCTGACTGACTCCACGTTCTCTAGAATACAGCTGCATGGAGCCTACTACTCGATTCTGTCGAGCTGCGATGCCGATTAGAACTAGCCATTTTTGGTCCGCAGAAGCTCTGTAATTGATAATCTGACAGTCCGCCAAGCTGGGATGGCGATCAAAGACCTTGAGAGGCGCTGATGTGCCTTCCATGGACCAATGATACACTGCAGTATTCGTGACAAGTGCAATTGTCACCAAATCGACCCATTTCCAGTATTTAATTTCCTCATTCATCACGTATGACTTGAGTTTCATCTTTAGTTCCAGATTAAAGACCTGAAGCTGGGTGTTTGCTGAATGGGGAAAGTGTCAGTAAGTGCTTGTACCTAGCTGCACGACCGCGTACCTTTCAAGGCCATGATTTTCGTCGTGGGATGCATAATAACCGAGTCAGCAGTTATCGGCCGTCGCATCATTTCATTGTTATTCTCTAGGTCGATGATAACCACTTGGTTTGTTCCATTTATTTGCTCGCGTACGCAAATAAAGCGGTCAGACTCCATAGTCAGCGTGTTGAAGCCGATGCTTGTGGCGTTAACGCCCAGAGCTTGAAGCTGATGAAAGCTTGGGTCAGCTTGGTACAGCCAAGTTGCTGCCAAGAATTACAATGCATACCTGAGCGAGCTCCTGGAATTGGATGGGAAGCTGCTCTGCCATTTCGGTTCCACGTAGTCGCGTCGAAACTAAGCTGCAAGAGTAGCGGTTCGAAAATGGACACTGGTCGGTTGCTCTTGGCAATTGAGGTGTGCAAGTCGCTGAGGTAGAATTAACCGAGGTTGCGCGTTTTCTGAAAGAGAAGCTTGAAGATTCTCGCCAGGTGACACAGAGCATCCTGCCAGGGCGCAGCTCCGCTATGCCAAAGTCATCGGCAAGTCGATGCAAACAATGCTGAATACATAAACATTGCTTATATTTTTACAGATTTACAATTACAGGTTCCAAGTCAACTTAAGTATTTCTCGTTTAACAGTACTATCGCTTTCAAACACTTTCTCAATCTCGAATCCATCGCCGTTCTCGTCCTTTGTCGACTTGACAAGGCTACAGAAAGGTAAGGTGCCTCCACCAACACCAAAATATACAGTCTTCGCAGCGACGTATCTATAACGGGCTGTCAGACTGGAGTATCATTTGCATGTATCGCGCATATGACATACATTACTCCGTTCGGTTTTGCAAGGCATTTCTGGAAGACTCTGAGCAGTGCAGGCAATGCTTCCTGAGCATATATAGTTTCCGAAGTTACAATCATATCATATTTTTGATCACCAATAACCTCCTATTCATACAGTAAGTAATGGTTTTCATAGTCGAACCAATGCATACTATATTCCATACCGGCAAGCCGCTCCAATCTCCAACAAAGGCTCGCGTCCGTAAGGCAAGTTGCCGTAGCATCTCAGGCACCTGCTCTTCAGGCAGCTCGGCTTCAGCGTCGCAGGTCGCACTTTCGCCAATTATGCGATCCTTTTCTTCGTCTTCCTCCTCCTCATGGTAATCACCGTGCTCTGCTCCTCTCTCTTCGTCGGAGGAGGACTCCTGATCGTTCTCTTCGGAAAGTTCAGGCGGCTGCGTTGCATCTTGTACAGTCAGCAGAGTGTTTAAAAGGATATTAGGTATGGTAATATATTTGATGACTTGTTCGTTGTAGTCTTGGACATCGACGTGATTATCTTTGCTCTGTTGGAGGAGGAACAATGCAGGCAGAGATGATCCGCATCCGAGCTGTTGGATATGTTGTGAGAGATCAGCGATAATTTGCATAGCAGATAGCAGTATCTTACCTCCAGAACACGCTTGTTGCAAAGTTCCTTGTCCTCTAATTTTGCAAGATATTGAACCAAATCGATCGAGCATTCCCATGTTTTGAAACCTCCTTCGTATACACCTCGAATCAAATCGCTGTTACTGTTCAAATTGAGCATGCTAGCTACTTGCGACTCTTCTTCGCTTTCGCCAGTCAGCGTATCCTGCTCAGCCATTTGAAATTTTACATCCGCCAGAGTACGCTTATACAGTGGACGTTCGACATTGGGGATACGAAGAACGTCTGCCTGCACTACACTTGGCAGAGCGCTAGCCTATCAGTCGCCAAAGTTAGCTAAATTGCGTCCAAAATATCATCAATTCTTTTCTAACCTTGACATCATATTCTTGGCTTGGTACTTTAGGCACTTGCTCTTCCAGTGACAGATCACCGAACGAGGAATCTAAAGGTTGATCTACTTGGCGATCCTGCTCTTCCAGCTCCAGATCGTCCTCCTGGAAACTCGTCATTTTACTACATTCCGAGTGCACAGAAACTTATTTTTGTGGGCGAGATACTTGCTGTAAAGTTAAACCGGAACGCCATAGTAGTAGATCGTGAGCAAAGAAAAAAAAAAAAAAAAAAAGAAGGAAGGCAAGAGGTGGCAGAGCGTTCAGGAACCGAAATTGCTGCTGCATTTTTTTCTTGTCTCAAACTCAAAAACTCAAATTTTGCCCTCTTTGTCTTTACTCGATCTAACGACAACAAAAAAAATGGCCAAAGGTCTCCGTTCACACACTAAAAAGAAGTACAGAGGTAAAATGGACAATGTCATTGTTTGATTCATTTGGCTGACGAGCAATCAGCGATAAAACGAGAAAATGTGTTCAAGCCGGTGGAGGATGCACGGTTAGCACGATTAGCCGCTGCTCAGGTTGCTGCTGCCGAGAAACCACCAGTTACCCAAAAGGAAGGAGAAGAGCAGCCTGCTGAAAACGATGCCGCTATGGAAGTCGTTGAGCAGGAGAACCCAAAGAAGACTGCACCTGGTCCAAAAGCCAAAAAGAGAAGCTACAAGGGCAAGGCAAAGAACAAGGGCAAAGTAACGAAGAAGAAGATTAAAAAGTTCTTTTAATCATTTACACACGAGAGATCGACGGTTTTAAATCTACTGCATTTTGTACGTTTCATTATACACTTTTTCCCAAAAGTAATGTCGCATTTTGTGAAATTTTAAATACATTTATACACCAAAACGACAAATTACAGCGACATTTAATTTTTGGAAAAGGTGTTTTGCCAGCATCAAAATTTGTTCCAGTAAATCAATTCCACGCAACTTATGCAAAACTGTAATTGTAAACCTTCTTTATTTTTTTCTTTTCGTTGTGAAAACTGTCAAACTCCAAGACGACAAGACTGTAAAGGCTGGTAGTAGAGTAGGCTTAACTTGATACTAGCTCTGACATTTGGGGAAACCATGCCATTGTTTGAGACAAAGTTCAGAAACAAGGACCGCAGAATCTTTTCGCCCTATTATTCCTTTTTCTGCTGTCATGACCGTTACCCTATTGACGTCGCGTCCTGATCTTCAAGATCAAACTGTTCGTTACTCACAAAAGAACGTGGAATTGCTAGTTTTACCGCCGTTGACAGGCACAGACGGCACGATCTCGGGTGAACTTTTCGTGTGCGAGAGGTATGGGGGCGCGAATTGGAGATCTTGAGCGCGCGTGCTTTTCGAGGCTGACGTTACGATCTGGGCCCAGTCAAGTCTACTTTTACTCTGAACAGGCTCAGTCTGGTATAGCTGTCGAGTATCCTGATATCATCATTCATGCTATTTCGCGACAAGACGGTCGACCGGGAATCTACTGTCAATTGGAGTCGGGAAGATTCTTTCCGAACCAGCAAATACCAGAAGAAGATCAGGAAGATACCGTTACAGAACTGAAGTTTATGCCGCAAGACGTTGGCTCGTGTAAGTTCATTCGGGAGATTTGCGGTTTCTGGGTGTCTTATTATGCATCAGTAGAAGCAATTTACATGGCATTATCAGAATGCACTGCGTTGCATCCGGATGAAGAATTTTTGGCAGAACAGGCGGCTCTCGAGGACGAGGGCGAGTTTTTTGCAGACCCGAGCGATGAAGCAGAGCTCAATGAAGTACAGCAGGCTGCTCTGCGTCATCTCGAGTCTGTTTTTGAGCAGCCCAACGGGCAAGTCCACAAGCAGCAGCAACAACAGGATCAGCAAGACAGTAACGACATGCAAGAGCATTAAAAATATGTAGTACATTTTAGGATATGTAAAGCAAAGCTAAAAAAAAAAAAGAAAGAAAATATGTATGGGATTGTTTTAAATAGGTAAAGATTGACGTTCTAGATAAAATGTCGATACGCCGGCAGCTGTTGTCATTTCATGGACATCCACAATGTGGTCTCTCGCTCGTTTGCCATGCTTGTCAAGTATGCCTAAGGCGCGCAGCCGAATATCAAGTCCGTCTGCATACATGCAGAACCACAGTAACAACTGCTTTCCCAGTGGATGTGGCTGCCAAGTCAAGTACTCGTACAGCAGAATACTGTCTGCTGTTTCGACGCGTGCTTCAAAAAGTTCTCGACAGTTGGAATGTCCAAACATGTACTGAGTTGCAGCGCGCTGGACATTATCCAGATATATATACCAGACAGTGTACACGATATCTGCGTAAGGTTTCCAGCATCAGTTACATATCTATCGAATGTATCATATTGCTAAGAGATGTTATTCTCGCGATTCTCTGCAACCTACATATGGCAAGGATAACATCGACGCTGTAGTGAAAACGCGTGAACAAGATCAAAAGTACAGCAGCTGTGCAAAGCAGATATGCGATCCAAGCGAATGCCCTGCAGGTAATTGAATGTACGCGCCAAATCATGACAGACGACAACATGGCCGCCGTGTGACCCGAGAATATATTGTCTGTGCACGGATGCAGGGCTCCACCTATTTGCTGGAACATGAACAAGAACCGCGAGCCTGCAGACCCGTTTAACGCAGTCTCGGGAGGCTGGCAATTATCAAACATGGGGGATGGCAGAGTAGTGACGACCAGGCAGATACCGCGGAAGACATAGATAATGCCCATAAGAATTAGCCAGCGCCTCAGAGCTACGAATCGCGTCGTCCAGTCGGGTGATAGAAAGAGAAATATGAGTATAGTGTAAAGCAGTAACGAGATCAAGAGGTAGTTGACAATCTCGTAATTTTCGATACGTGGAAAAGCATCGTGCAATAAATCTGTCAGTGGATGCTATTGAATGCATATATATAAATAAAAAAGATTCATATAAATGACTGATATGAATCACCCCGCGGAAGCTTACTCGATCGTAGACAGTGTTCGAGTACCGCATTTCACTCAACTGCGCCAGAAACGATTCAATGTATCCGCAAACGACAAGCCAGAGGACTGCAATAAGCAACCGCAAGAAATCGTGGTTAACTACAATGTAGAAAAGATCACTGCAGCTACAGATCTTTTTTGGCGGCTGCAGACGTAATTTTATCATATGGATTCGCTGGTATGCATCTGCCCACGGTGCCACAGATGTCGGTTCTGCAAGTGGTCGGTTGAGAAGATACTCCATCCACGTCATTGTGATAGTTGTAAGATATAATAAAAAAGGGTGGAAAGAAAGGGAAGAAGACAAGGCAAAAGATAAAGAGGGACGACCCAACTCCTTCTTTTTCATGCAATTTTTTTTCTTGAACACAAAATCAAGCGATTTTAGCTATTTAATCGTTTCATTTCATCCTGGATCTTGCGGTGTAAGACACACATGTAGTCCACGTAGGTCTGCACCTCGGCGTTGCGGTCCTCCGCCATCCAAGTTGAGAACACAAACTCAATCGCATCCATTTCCTGGCGCACAATCCTTAGTTGCAGGTACCGAGTACGATCTGCCTGGAGTTGCGTGGCGATATCATTGATCCGTTGTGAAAGTGGCATCTCAAGGAACGGCAGAGTTGTCTAAGTCCTGTTTAGAAACTGTCTTTTCCCAACCTTTTCGTGACGCAATTTTTTGCTCCTTACCATGTTTGGATCTACTTGATCCAGGCGCTCCACGCCAAAGACGTTGTGCAAAAAGTCGCTGCTGATCCTATTACCCAGCCAAAAGTACAAGTCGGATCCAGTATCTAATTGATCCCACGTTCAGCATCGCAGCATTCTTTATCCGTTTTCGGTCACACAAACCTAGCAAATATGCTCCCTTGGAGTCTAATCTTTCGTATGAGGTACGGACCATAGGTGGCAACTTGACTTGCCCTCCAAGATCTGCCACTCCACACTAGATTCTATTTAGTGAATAGTTGAATTGGGTGCACCGAGTCTAAAACTCTTACATCGTCCTCCATATTATGCACGGCAAACATCCGTGGATACAGTGTCAGTACTAGTTCGTCAACGCCAAGACTGTTGAGCAGATACAATCCCGAGGAGCGAAGGTCGATTTGCATATCGGCGCCGACTGGATGATACACGATTAGAATTAAAACTATTGCCATCTCTCTCCTGCTATACACTCTACCTCCTCGAAGAGCATGTGACCTCAGCGATGCATGAACATATATCGGTAACAATTTGAATGCCTCTGGTAAAATAAGTTGGCCGGCTGAGGTAGAGGCGGCACAGTTGAGGCGATAAGCGGTCAAAATCTGGACGCATTGTTCCGTAA
This sequence comes from Rhizomucor pusillus, assembly GCF_041956525.1. Classification (NCBI taxonomy): domain Eukaryota; kingdom Fungi; phylum Mucoromycota; class Mucoromycetes; order Mucorales; family Lichtheimiaceae; genus Rhizomucor; species Rhizomucor pusillus. The sequence goes on along the minus strand of NW_027192166.1, from coordinate 29,027 downwards.
GGTTTTGGTGGATGTCTCTGCGGTTCTTGTGGTATGAATCGAAGATAGCTTTTCGCAAAAGGATGCCGATGGTAGCATCCTCATCTCCTGAACGGAATACCTCTGCTATCTGGTTGCTTACTGCAAGACTTAGATTATGGACACGTACACGACGGTATCCAGATCGCGTTGTATACAAGAGAGCGCACTGGAAATTTACGCCTCTTCCAACATCTAGCTTGCTGTCATGCTTCAAAACTGCCGCGATAGCCTTATCCTCGTCGATTCCAGCCAATTCCATATCGGTGTAAGTACTCATATTACAATTTCCATAGTGATCAATGACTTGGAGACCTATTTTCAACAACGTTAAACTTACAATCAAATAACTTTACAAATTAAAAACTTGCCATCCGAGCATCGAATGCGCAGTACTCCATCGAATCCAGTTTCACGGTGTATGTCGTGGTTCAGTTGGAAAACAATCTTAGGAGTGTCTCGTACGCTGAAATTAGGGTAATATCGAACGTCGCCACCGGTAAGCGACGAAACCACTCCCAGTGTGGCGACATCGGTGTACTGTGCTGGGAACAGCCATGTATGCACACATACTCCGTTCTTGATGCATTCTTTGCCTAGTTCCTTGTAGGCGTCGCTTTGCGTATTCAAGAGCTGTTTTTCTTTATCAGTGTTATACAATGCCTTGTCGTCTCGGGCTTTGAGTGCATCCGCGCCATAGTTTGGAAGTGTAGATTGGAACACAAACAAATGTCCTCCCCAATTTTTCTGCATTTAGAGTAGCAAGCTTAGAATATCTCCAGATATATCTATGATCTCGCTCTCTAACTTACGAGGGCTTGCATGCCTCCACGGACTGCAGAGGAGAAGGTTGCTTCGGGTCTAATAGTATTTCGGAACATGGTGGGCAAATTTTGCAATAATTCTAGAATGATATCCCTATTGTAGTTATTTAGTATAGAAACATAGAAAAACGCAAACGGGATCTACGCACTTTGACTCTTCCGGATCTACCAGAAAACCATCTTGTAAGGGTATAAACATGTCATCAATGTCAGGTACGACGAGCATTTGTGCTTGCGTCAGAGCAGGCTGTATGAATCAAGCATTAGCAATCCATGATAGGTATAAGATATTACTTGAACCTACAGCCAAGTTGTAAAAATGCACGGCCCTGTCAAAAGTAATCAAGCCAATCCTGTTGCCGCGTTGCAGGCGACTGCTCTCAGCTGCATTTTTACCATAAAGCGTTTCCCTGAGTGCTTCGCAGCTAGCCTCGACGAGTCCGCTCTTGACAGCCTGAGCTGATACGTCAATCGCAAACACGTAGCTAAGTGGCGTCGGTTTCCTGGAAGAGTAGTAATCGGCTGGTACTTCAAATTCCACACTGCCGTATCGCAATTCTGGTCGCTGCTCATGATCTATCCTTCTTCCAGACATATCCACGTTTGAAAAATACCATTCCGGAACTGCAACGTCATTCCAAGGTAGTGATCAGCCGACACGTCTTCCATCTTTGATTTTTTACACACATACCATCATTGGAATGTGAGCAAATACCGCAGATGAATTTCGAGCCACCTTGGACAAATGTGCACCAAGGGCTGATATACGCTCGACATCTGGTACATCTCACTGGTCCCTCTGCACCGTGATCGACCACCTGCAACGGCACCTCATCCTTTCTTGGTTTAGCCAAGGGTTGCACGACCAAGCCGAGTGGGAGCTTCGATGTCTCTGCTAAATCGCTGCTGACCGGTATTTTATCCACGGTTGCACGGATGTAGCGTGGGTTTGCATTTCCTAACAAAAGACCGTGAGATTTTCGTCTCAATTTGATCCCGTTACGGCGAATCTCACCTTGATCCAATCCAATATAGTTTGTAGTGGCGAGTGGAATGCGCTCGCGTTCGACGGTACCAAAGAATTTGTCGCCGAAAACAATTGCATCCTGCTCTCGTACCTGTACCGGTGCTGGCATTTGATCTGGATCTATGCGTGGACGAGGTTGCTGGGGCGGTCGAAGTTCGGGTGGCAGCTGCTGCGAAGTGTTTGTGTAAGGTCCCTGTGTATAACCTACACCAGCTGCTGCAGACAGTGAATGATGCTGGCCCTTGGCGGGAGGCACGGCTGGTGGTCGATTAGGTTGAAGACCGTGCGGCCACGGGGGTGTAGCACTCCCAGACATGCCTGGGGCGTTGGGTGAGGGCATCGTTGCGGCAGCCACTTCTGGATTAACGGCATATATACGCTTAGGACGACCAGCTGTAGGTCTCTATATAGTTGTAAGAAATAGATATATAGAACAGCAGTTCAGTTTCCATTCACCTGCGCTGTTGGTACGTTGGCTGGAGGTTGCGAGGGCGAACCCATTGGCACCGGTGGCCTAGGCGATTGCTGCTGCTGCTGTTGTAGCTGTGGTTGCATCGGCGCGTGTGGTTGCTGAAGATTCATGTTAGCCATTGGTGCAACAAGATTATTCACAGCAGGTTGTGGTTGTGGTGGTGCTGCTTGTTGCGCTATAGGCGGTCGCGGCACTGATTGCGGTGGCGGTGGCCTCAATGGCTGCGCATGTACAGGTCGAGGAACTGCAGCTACGTACAGCAGAGTAAGTCTTTTGTTCTTTTCGCGCGAGTATGAGGTCTTTGTCGTTGTAAAGACAGTTGCCTTATGCACCTGGAGAAAATGCTGGCTGTCCTGCCGCGCCAGGCACGACATTCAATGGAGGTCTCGCTGCGGGCATGCCTGGTCCCGGAGGTCTCACGCCAACAGATGGCGGCCGAGCTTGGGGACGAATTGGCGCCGCCATCGGTGGTCGCTGTTCAGGGTTCATGGCGCTTGAACGATATTATACGAGAAACGTGGTGCAAGGTGAGTCCGCCCGCTCCAAGGGCCGCTCTGGGCTGACTTCTAAAATGGTGCTTCGCGTTGAGTAAACTGCTTCGGGACGACAGACGTGAAAAAAGCACTTGTTTGCAATGGCAGAGGGTAAGTCTCCTCATTTTTTTTGCTTTAACTTTGGGCATGGCTCTACTCTAGCTGGAATTGACAGCAATGTCAAATGAATGCCGCTTGCAACGTTGCAGTAGACGAGATTAGAACTACTCCTGAAGAAACGTCACAGATTTTACTAACTCGATTGTTAGTACCTCGCAACTTTCGTTTACTAGAAGAACTTGAAAAGGGCGAAAAGGGTATCGGTGACGGCACCTGCAGCTATGGTCTGGCAGACGACGATTTGTTAATGCACAACTGGCATGCCACCATTCTGGGTCCTCCCCATGTAAGTAAGCCCCCTTTTCGCCTTGACCAGAGAAAGTTCAAGTATTTGACGCAACTATCCAGTCTGTTCACGAGAACCGTATCTACAGCTTAAAGATCTACTGCGGTGAATCCTACCCAGACGCTCCTCCCACCGTACATTTTGTATCGCGCATCAATTTGCCTAGTGTCAATCCACAAACCGGAAAGGCAAGTTGTTTAGAAGATTAAACACTTTGTTACTGGGGAGATGTGTTCAAAGAAGCTAATTTCCCATGCAGGTTGAACCTAGCCGCCTACCTTGCTTAACGAACTGGCGACGTGCCTATACCTTGGAAACTATTTTGACGGAATTGAGAAGGTACAGATCGGATCTTGACTCATTTGTGCCCACCTTGACTTATTATGTCGTTGTAGAGAGATGGCCACCATCGGTAGAAAGCTGCCGCAGCCTCCTGAGGGCACCAACTTCTGATTAATCTAGAGAATTGCTTCAGTGCTGTGTCTCTTTCAGTCCTTCTGACATCAAATGCATTCGGCGTGTCATTCCTTGTATCTCAAATGCCGTTGTTGGCTTAAACATACTATGTTCAATACAAACCTCCTGCATGGTCGTTTTGTTTCTGTTGTGTACATCTAATAGGGATCGGCGGTTGTATCCTAACCAATTCATGTTCGCCGTTTATTTTCTCCTTGATGCAATGTGTTGGCAGATTTCATTTCTATTCCAACAAGAGAAGGATGGGATATAAAATACATTGTCTTTGCCTTTCTCTTTGTCGTATAGCATCAATGGATTTCTTATGAACATTTTCGGTTTGAATGAATTTGTGCTGTAAACTACATTCTCGGACTCCTCTGCATCAACGACTACTAAGCAATCACATTTATTGTCTGGCCAAGAATGGTTACTGTCTTTATGTTAGAAGCAAATCTGTTACAATGTATTTGTCTAGAATATTTTATTCTTAAATTACACGTTCTTTGCGTCGGCTAGCATCAAATATTGTGAAATGACAAATCCTGTTGCTCTAAATACAACGACCGTGTAGTCTTTCAAGACCAATAATTGTAATATTTGTCTCCATATTTGTCCATGTCATCCTTCAGTTCATCCCATTTAGTATGTGGGAGGCCGGTGCTAGTTTCTAGCTGCCCCTGTTGTTTCTTCTTTCGCAACCGCTCTCTGTCTTCGCGCAACCATTTGTAGCATAAAGCCATGAGTGGTGAATCCATAAGACCGCGTTGCTGATGATAGGCTTTGACATCCTCCAGTTCAGCAAATGATTGCATATTGTTCATCGAAACGATAGTTCCATCGGTGACATGGGCCACGTGTGTCGGCCATTGAGCCAGACCTGACGACTAGAGCTTAACAAAGAATCTTTAAAAATGACTTGCCAAACCAGAACATACCGTCAAAAATATGAGTTGCATATACCTAGGTAGATGTAATTATATCAGTTACCGCGTAGCTCTCAATTGCTCAATGCGATGATCCCTTACGATAGTGGCACCGCGCTCTTCTGTCTCCTCTTTCAGGTATTGTAAGAAATCAGCACGGACAAGGACATCCAGATCAACCGTCACTTCATCCAGCAAAAGTATAGTCCATGGCTGAAGCAAACCCATGACCAATTGCACCCTACGGCGTTGACCTTTGTTTCCTATTTAGAAGCTTGCGCAGTAAAGGAATCAAATTTCTTGAACAAATACCATCGGACCGTTGGTGCATATGCCAACTAGGATCGACGTCCAGAACTTCGAGAAGCCTGGCTGTGCGCTCAGGCCAGCGTTTGCTTCCCATGCTCTTCAAAAGATAGTCAACAGAGAGATCCGATTTTACAATGGGATTATTAGCCCATTCAGTGCCGAGATATGTAATTCCCTACAAATCAAAAACTCTTAGTACACTGCATATATGCGTGTAGAGATATACAACAACAAAGATCCTTTTACCGATGGAGCATCAAGAAACGCGTTCTTGCCGAGAACACTGACATTGCCGCGCACCTTGCGCTTGCCAGCCAGAATGCGAAGCAATGTCGTCTTTCCTGCACCGTTTGCACCGACAAGTAGGCAGCGCTGACCGCGTTCCAGCTGGAAATTGAGATTCTGCAAGATGGGAGGACCACCGTAGCTAAAGTTTAGGTCCTGCACGTCGACCGCCAACTGCTGGTCTCCACACATGATTGCACAGTGAGATGCAGATTTGGCCCTAACCCCCCCCGCGCTCTCCCCTTTTATGCATTGCATTGTCCGAATGCCACCATCGCAACAGACAGATATCGATGACTCATGCTCGATGTTTGTGCGACAACATAGTTCACATCATTGCCCAACCTTCAGAGAGCACATTAGAGCATATTCGGCTATAAGTAGTCATCCATCACTTTCATTCGATCGAGAAAATACACATTTACTGTCTTTTTCAACGCTATCAATAATTACAACTCCAATACATTCGTTCTTATGAGTGATTCTTGCATTACAGCTGTGGGAAGCATGAACAGTTCAAGATCAAGGGATATGGGAGTTGATCAAGTGAGCCGCATTTCCGGATCTGAATGAACCCGTGAATCCGGGCTGGAATCTAAGTTTGCGAAAACGAAGGCAAATGGATAAAAATGTATCCTTAATTAAATCATCCTTTCATTAACTAGACCATGGCACGAACATGTCAGGAAGTGTGGAATCTGTTGTTTCTCACCGCAGAATTATACCTTGATAACGGTGCAAAGTGCATTAGAGAATCATATGAATATAATCCGTATTAATGTAGAAGATCGGGCACAATGTACAAATAGATATAAATATTAGAAGCACATATGGCAGGAGCGGCAACGATTTTGAAAAATGTAGATGCCCGAGTACAAGAGTTGTAGATGGGTCCTCTTCTTCTGGATAATGTATCTGCGTCTTCAGTAACTCGGCAATCTTCCCAGAACATGTGAGATGGTTATTCTGGACCATCGGATAAACAGCATCGTGGCCCAGACGTGGTTATGAAGCTTAGCGCGACGTAATCAGGGATTAACGCTTTGTATAATAGCTTCCTCTGATAGCTTACCATGTATCTGAGAGAAAACTACAGCCGAGAGTTTGTTCTGCTCCCGGCTCCGGGGTCTGCGGTCTTGTGCGTTGTATTCGTTCGAGCGAAATTATTCCTTACCCGTATTTGCTGGCAAAGTAGAGCTTTGGCAGCATTCGATCTAAGACTTCAAACTTTCTTAAATCTCATTGTAACATTGCATCCAAAATACCGCTTTATTAATGATATTTTCGGTCGCTTGGAATACAGAACGATGGCTACATATTTCTCTTAGGGATATCAACGGACATGCTCTTCTTATCAGAGCTCAGCGCGTTTGCTAAATTTGGTGATCGAGGTGGCTTTTGGTAATGCCCGCATCGAATCTGGCTGCATCTTTTATTCCCCTCTTTTGCAGAATGGTGCCGAAAAGTAAGTTACCCCTCTGTTGCATGGTGACATGTCGACGGTGCACTGATATTATATTGTGCAGAACGACAAAGTAAGCGGGTGAAAGCCGCTCTTCGGTACAAGATCGAAAAGCGTGTGCGGGAGCATCACAGAAAAGTTCGAAGAGAAGCTAAAAAGAACCCACAAAAAAAGAGTTAGTATCTTTTTGCGACTAAAAAGCTTTGCAACTGACGATCTTTGCAGGAAAGAGAAAGGATCCCGGCATTCCCAACTCTTGGCCATTCAAGGAGGAGCTGCTGAATGAGATTGAAAAGCATAAGCAAGAAGTAAGCCGGACAAATACAAAAAAGCTTTTTTCCCTTCCTTCTGGCAAGATATTAACATTGACTGTATAGATCGCCGAAGAAAAGCAGCGCGAAAAGGAACGACGACAGGAACTGAAGAGATTAGAGAAAGAAAAGCAGGAGGGGGAACATGACGAAGAAGACGATAGCGACCACGAAGTCATCGACGAAGATTATAGCGGAGACGAAGGCTCAGCAGCATCCGAAGCAGAAAACGACGAACAGGACGACGAATAAGATATCAGCATCACAACACAATTCATGCACATGACAGCAAGCATTCTACACACATTTAAAGTACATTCTTGTAGTTAAAAACGAAGAAAATGCAAAGATGGCAAATGTTACAAATGTTACGATGAAGCTCGCTTGTTTGGTTGTTGGTTTCTATTCCAAGAAGGCGTTACGTCGTCTTGAGAACGTGTTTCGATTACTTCAATAATGGGATGGATTTTAGCGTTACAAGATCCGTCCACACTGTGGCGGTCGTGGAAAGGATTATTCTCGTCTGCTGGAGTAGATAAACTTGTCGCAGTGCGGTTATCAAATGAATTGTTGTCGACGGATATTGACGCTGTTCCTGCACTGAGCAGTGATCTATCTATGTATTCATCATCCACATTGATGATGGTGTTGGGTCGTTCCTGAGGTGTAATGACGAGTATAGATGATGATTCTCTGCGGTTCGCCATACGACGGGTTGGAGCGGTTCTCGAGCGAGAGAGTTGTACGCTTGTCATGCTCGGGTTTTCTTCGCGTGTCAAGATGGTACGAACGGATCCGCTTCGACTCAAGCCACCAGTGCTGCTGCCATCTACGCTATCAATTCGAACCTGGTTTACACGCATGATTTGCGGACGAGCGCGAACGACCTGGACAGCTTGGCTTGCCTTGGCAGGCGTTGTCGGTTGGTTGCTGACACTGGAAGCTAACGACGTCCGCTGGCTGCCCGTCTCGAGAGTTTCGTCGTCGGTGTCGTAGCGACTTGCCCTGTGGTCTCTAACGCTGAGGTACGAAGAATGCCGTCTGTTGCTTGCTGCATCTGACTGAGAAGTCTGCAGTTGCGTGGAATGTCGGTTGGGTGGCACGTACGAAACAGATATCACACCAGAGTTAGCTTGCCTGGTTGTCATATGCTTCAGATTTTCCATCAATAATGATAATTACTATAAATTAGTATGCATACAAATTACCTGTTGATTTTGGCTAGCATTAGATCCTTGGTGGTGGTGGTGGTGGTGGTGGTGCTGTTGTTGTTGTTGTGATAAGAACGGTAGCAACGTCGTCGCCTTGGTAGATTTATTGCGTTTGATAAAACAGTAACCGAGAATTGCAAAGACCAATGCGCCGCCGACAAGACCGCCAACAAGACCGCCGATGAGAGCACCGTTGGAGGAACTAGTGTCGTTGGAGTTTCCATTCGAATCACTCGACGCACTTTGCGTGGAACCAGCACCGGCAGAGGATGAGGATGGATTCAGGATGGATCTATCGATACAACGAGACGCGGGGCATTGACCGCACTGGGTCATGGTTCCCAGCGTACAGACCTGGCCCGAGCTGCAACCTGGATCGCAACGCGCTCTGCAGGAGGCAGGCATACAGCCTAGTAAGATGAAATAAAACTGTAAGAATCTCGAGTGCTTTTATATTCTGGTTTTTCGGGTCTGATCCGACCTGTTGAGTTTTGCGCGATTCCACCAGGGATCAAGAGTGCAAACGCCAGTAACAAGACGAGTTTATATAGCATACTGTACAGGGTTGGAGACAAGTAACATTGAAAGAATGGAATGGGGCACCGGCAAAAATCAGCTGTGCGGTGGGTGGTTGAACGTTGACGAGTGGAAGAAAAAAGAGTCCAGACAGATATTTGCCACCGGCAATTAGCAGCAGGTTACACAGCTACCATGGGCGAGAAAATGGTGTCACGTTCGTTACATCAATTCCTACTACTTTCTGTGCCTGGTCCCTCCCTGTAGCCAATCAACTTTGCACTCGCTGCGATCGCATCAAGAGCGCGATTATACTGGTGCCTACTCCATTTTTCCTGTCCTGCGAGAATCATCCACCATCATATCTTTGTATGGTTTTTTTTTTGGATCCATCCACTCTCAAAAAATCAATAAGTTTTTTTTTGTTTTGTTTTCTTCACAAATGCTCATGTTTCCGTAGAATGAAAGCTTCTTTAGAGAGCTTGCCTATTACGACACTTGTCCAAGCATTTATGGGAATGCCTAACAATTCCTTTAAAATCACTTAGTTTAAGCTATTAGAAGCTTCACGGATCCGGGTCATCAACGTTTCCTTCTCCAGAAACTTGTTGCGTTTCACTTTACTTTTGAGCAGTGACCAGAATTGCTCAATTGGATTGAGTTCAGGAGAATATGAAGGCAAGTAAGCGCAGCGGAAGCCGCGAGATTCTACGTATTTGGCTATGTCCTCTGATGTATGGATAGGAGCATTATCCATCGCGAGATAGTGGCCTTTCATGTGCGGATACTGGTCCATTTCATCCATTGTAGCTTTTAGAAAGCTGATATAGTGTCCCGTCACTGTCCCTTTGCTCACTTGCCCAACGCCATCTCCCCTCTTTCTCTTTTTATTGGATGGAGGCTGAGGAAGTCTAAGGCTGCATTTGATTAGACCCTCAGCAGAAATTGCGCCTAATGGTTGTTGTTGTTGCTCATGTTTTGGGAACTGTGACCACTGCCGGTGTACTTTTCCTTGACCATGCCATACTACGTTTCAAATTAATATGGAAAGCAGATTCGTCAAGAAAGACACAGTTTCTCGTAAAATCCATGTCTGTTTTTTCCCATTTACGAATCCAATCCAAGCGCTCTTGAATCTTTTCTTCACTATTCCGGTCTATGGGCTGAAGTCGAGCTTTTTTGAGAGACAAATTGCAATGTTCTTTTGCAAAATCAAACAAAGTACTTTTAGATACTTTAATTCTGTGAATATTTGCTTTAACTTCTTCATTACTTCGTCTAGGACGACGGAAGGATTCTCATCAATGCACTCGAGAATAACGCTTTTGTGTTCTTCATGGAGAATACGCGGACGACCGGTCTTTCTCCGTTTTTGAAAGATACTGTCAGGATCCTTCTCGTACTGCGCAGCCCATTTTGTGCTGTACGAACGTGAATCCCAAGCTGATTTGCGGCAGTAGCTGCACTCAAACACCTCTCAAACAACAGCTTGAAGAACCTCACCTTGTCCTGGTCAGAATAGCGTGTATAATTTCGCTTCACTGATGCTTCCCTCATTTTAACATCACGATCAGGCTTTGCCTCCTTTTTCATCTGCATTGCCTCTGGTTTTTTCTCGCTCTCCAGAGGCAGTTGAGCTGAATATTGCGTATGAGAGTTCAATGTTTCAAGACGAAACTGCTCCTCATCAACAATATAATCCATTGGTTCAGGTCTGCCATATTCGTCGACGACAGAACCTCTTCCATTTTCAAATAAGATACTTGCGGTTTCTGGTGTAATTGTGAAAAAGAAATAAAACAGAGACGAGCATTTTGCTGTGCTTTTATGTATCCCAAGATGCCAAGACTTGTCCTACAAAAGCTTCTTGGCAGCAAGACATCTGATTTGCCTTCATATGAATTGATTTTCCATCTGGGCAAATTTATTTTTCGTTCTCGCTATTGGGCGAATCTACTTTCCGGAAAGAGTGTGCACTCGAAACGCTGAGGCTAATTTACCCGCCGGAGAAATTAAAGCAACACTGACCAGGAGCAGCTGAAGCTTACCATCGAGACACTAAAGTTCGCCCAAATGACGCTGCTTTTGCCGGATGTAATGATTTTTACTCCTGAAAAGGAACATACGTCGCCAATAACACACTTTATCACTAGAGGACTGTAACACGCTGGACGAGGCTCACGGCTTAGAAAGAGCGCAAGTCGTCCCCTATTCCAATAAACTTATAACATTGACTCCAAATATTTTCCGAATGTTGTTCTTTTGTTGATGTTTGTCAATAGCTTTCCATAATTAACTCTTTCTTTTTTGACATTGCAGAAGAAATCCTCAAGTTGCACCTGGAATTTCCTCTTTTCTTGACAGCGATGCCGCTCTTTATAACTAGCCGATGAAAATTTCTGCAAAGCAGAAGCAGAATCAAAGCTTAACCGAATTTTACATAATCAAGATAAGGTAACCGCTCATAAATTTTGGAGCTTCATGACGTGCCGCTGCATGCCTGGTTGTACCCTATGATCTACATACGAACGGATTGTGTGAATCTTGTTGATAGTTTAAAATATATTTAAGCACATACGAAAAAATAATAACTACAATGAATTTCGAGAGTATACGACAGAAGCGGAATTAGAGTATAACAGGCGGTGATGGTAGTTATGATGTTAGTACAGGGCGTCCAGTTAGCATGATTCGTCGACTGCCTATGGGCGACATTGTAAGCTTTTTCCGACCCTGCCGGCTGCAAGCTTCAGATGCGGTTTTGTCGTGCTCTGGATCCCTGTTTTGCTTTTGTTTGCTTTGCATTGAAATATCTGCTGCTGCTGCTGATGATGATGATGATGATGAAGAGTAAGATTTTCGACGGAATAGAACCAAGTCCAATAACTTTCGAGCCATTTGGTGAGAGGTGGTGGTGGTATCTGCATCGTTGTCATCCTTGCTTTGCTTGACGTTCCCGACGAGGCGCGGATTAACAAATTCCACAGACGTGCGCCTGAATAAACCGGATAATTTCCGGGCCCCTGACCTTCGTGACCTTTTGCAGCATGATGTATTATTGCTGCTATCAACTTCCGAAGATTGTGCAAAGGATTTTATTTGCAACCCCGCTTCTGCACCAGCGCAGCAAGGAGAAGAGAGTTGTGAGCATGGTTTAAATAAATAGATCATAAGATCACTTACCTTGCACAAGTGTCTGATATACATTCTTGTCTAAAACTTTGAATCCATCGTGCTGGGCGATGTATTCGGCATTGTTTACAACATAATGTAGAATGTGCTCTCTCGCATCCCTGAGGATATCCCGGACCTTGTTGCACTGCTGCACCGCATGCCGGCTCATCAAATCGCGAACAATGCTTTGATACATGATCAATGCATTTTGCTCGTTCATTTGGTTCTCCAGAGTCTGGCGTAAGAGATATTCAAGAAAATTGAACGAGTAGCTGATTCCGTCGATGCAGGATAGCAATGTGGGGTACTGTGAGCAGTAAAAGTTGAAATGAGCAGCTATAAGCTCTGTTGCGCGTAATTGGGCAAAGTCGACGATGGTCTCCAAGAGTCTGTACAGCTTGTTGCCGCACTCTGTCACGACGTAACATGCATGAAGTGTCTCGATTGCATTGAATTTGCTGATATATGACAGTAGTTTCCGGGCCAGTTGATGTTCCAGCTCCGGATGTGCATTGAGTACTTTAGCGAGTAGGGGACTTGCCCAATAGGTATGCAGTGCCTTGTCGGGTTCGTGAGTCAGTATGGTGATTGCTTTGTCGGTCATCTCCGCTAAGTATTCATCATCGAGGCATTGTTGCTGCGATCGGCTGTATGTAAACGCAAACAGCTGAATGACAATATCCCGGCATTCATCGCAGTAGCAGCTCCAGTTGTGGGCCATATCTGCCATGCGATCCCTGATCTGCTGGCAGCAGACGGCCATTCTGAGGTAGTCAGCTGCGAAGTACATGTCTTGGAGTTGTTTGGTCGCTTCACTCGCTTTATTTGAGCTTCCGTTGGTATTCACTTTAAGTTCGCCCGTGTACATGTAATGCAAAAGACCGTCGATGGAGTTTGACGTGAAGATACCAGGTGGCATAACGACAATGGCGGCATCGGACTCTTTAAAATCGCCGCGAAATATCGCAGCAAAGTAAGGCGAGTGTTCTGCTAGAATTGTCTTGTGACACATCCATCGAGTCTTCTCCTCCTCCATCACGGCGGCAGCGCCGAAATGTCTCACTCCTGTTTGATTGACATGCACCGTCTTGTTGATTTCAGAACGCGTGTGCTGTTCCGGTCGCAGCAGCAAGCTGACATTAGGAGACCCTCGATTGCTTTCGGCAGTGGCGTCTAAAGCCATTGCAGGTATTGGAGAAAAAAAATAAGGGGGTGAGAGAAGAAAGGAGTAAAAGGGAAATGGTAAATCCTACTTTTCCGCTGAGGCGGCAGCCCGCGCGATCTTTATGCAGCCTTAAAAGTCAGCCGATCTTGCGGTTTTCGGCACTGGTAGGCAACGGCCTCGAACAGTCGAAAGGTTTAGTAAACATTAAATCGACTCAGCCAAATCGATAGTTTGGAAGGAAAAAATACTTTCCGCTCTTGTGTCGCATGACTGTAACGGACCAAAACGTAAAGTACCTATTCCTCTGAGGAGTAGGACTTTCTGGATGTAATTCGATTACAATTTTGGTAATAACAGTTTCCTCTGATATATTGGCGTACGTGCTGGTTTATAGATAGGCACCCGCAGTGACGAATATTTCTCATGTTCATTTTCGAAACCTCATGTAATTGCACCGTGCTATTCATAGTTGACCTACTCCATAAGCAATGTCGAATGATTCTGAGGTGTTAAAGTTTCACTTCACGGAGATCATACGATTATTTAAGTTTACGAGCTGGACTTGTCTTCTCCTATTATGCATCATATAAGATTGCACTAGCAGAGTCTATAACGACGATCGGAGGAATACGAGCCGCGTGCAATGTTAGGTACAGTGCAAAGCAAATCTATAGCATGCAGCGGGTTACTATAGACAGCAACATGCATAACCTGTTCCGGTCTTCTACATATCAGTTCACCGCTTATTTTTACTTCAGATAGATTATCATAAACGTCTTGAAAACTCTTCGCATTAGAGGACTGGGGAGCAACGATGTTCCTGAATCATTTAAATGAAGTGATTTGCAATGCACTTAACACTCGATACAGACAAAACTGCTAAATACAACTCAAGTCGGGAACTGTGAAGATAAGTTTACCGGAATGTAACCGCCATACTTGTATTTCATCAATGACAATATGTTTGAAACCAGGAAACATACATCAACGCTAAGTACAGCAGTTTCCAATGGGCCGATCATTCCGGTATCACACATCAACAATTCAAGCCAAGGGCTTCGGCTTTGGTCTGCCGTGGCCTCGGTTTCCATGACCACCGCGATAGCCTCCACGTCCGCGGAATCCTCCACGTCCGGAGTTCTGACCGTTAGCATTGTATCGTCGCTGTTGATGCGGTTGTTGATGTTGGATTTCATTGGCATTCTGCTCGTCATCCTGCTGTCGTTGTTGCTGTTGATGGCGGGTGGCTTCTGCCGCTTCGCGGTTAGGACGCTGCACTTCGAAATCGTCCAGAGCATTTGGTGCCACGTAAAGATTCTTATCAATGACAGCCGGAATAGGTTGAATTTCGGTTCCAAGCTCACGTTCAATTTTGTACAAGTTGAAACGATCTTCGTAGGTGATAAGGTTGATCGCTAGACCAAGATGGCCAAAACGACCGGAACGACCAATACGATGGAGATAGGTTTCAGCGTTCTTTGGAAAGTCAAAGTTGATGACCACATTCACCGCCTGAATATCGATACCACGCGTCAAAAGATCTAAATGCAGTTGTAAGTTACCACAGACATGTGCGCATTTGTATCGATTCATGCTTACCTGAACATACAAGGTTTCGACACACGCCCTTTCTAAAGTCGTGGAAAACACGGTTTCGATGGCTTTGCAACATTCTTGCATGCGAATAAAAGCAGGAATATCCAAGATCGGTAATCTTTTTTGCGAGAAGTTCAACGCGGTTGGTGGAATTACAGAAGATAATGGACTGGTTGATTTGGAGCTAAAAAACGCACGTTGTTAGGCACTTGAGGATTTCCCGAAAAGTCAACCCGTCTATACCTTGGAGAACAGGGTGTTCAAACAATGGACCTTTTGTCTTTCTTCAACGAAGGCGTAGAATTGGGTTACACCACGCAAGGTGAGTTCGTCCATCAAGTTAATCTCATAAGGCTTGGTCAAATATTTCTCCTTGAAAGATTTTACAATCATAGGGAAGGTGGCACTGAAAAGCATAATTTGTCGTTCTTTGGGGAAAAGCTTGATCAATTGGTCGATAATAGGTGTAAATTCTGGTGATAGCAACTTGTCTGCTTCATCCATCACAAAGGTGTGTGCTTCACTGAAGTCCGCGATGCCTTTTGAAGCTAAATCCAGCACACGTCCAGGGGTTCCCACAACAATGTGAACAGTTTCCCCAAGGCGCATGATATCATCCTTCAGAGTAGTACCACCGGTTGTTACCATTACTTGTACACCCAAATGTTTACCAAGAGTCTTGCAGACTTGAGATGTTTGCAGCGCTAATTCACGAGTAGGTACAAGTAGGAGGGCTTGGATCTTTGGTTTCTTATTGTTAATCTTTTCCAAGGTAGGGATGACAAACGCTGCAGTTTTGCCCGTGCCGTTCTTAGCTCTAGCAAGTATATCTCGTCCAGTCAAAGCAATAGGAATCGCTTCTTCTTGAATAGGTGATGGTCGTTCGAATCCAGCTTCAAAAATACCCATCAAAAGTTCTCGTTTCAGAAAGTAGTCTTCAAATTCGTTGCCTTTCGTTGCAGTCACATCCTGCAAAGCAAAAATTCCCATAAGTTTGTACGAAAACACCCAATTTCAGTTGTCTCGGTTTTACTTCTGTCTGCGGTCGCGTGTCCTTTGCGGGTACTTGGAGATTTTGCTTCCAGCTGTCGTTTTCGTGGCTACAAGATCGGAGAAAAAGAAAGGTAAGCTCGAGTTCAGCCTTGCAGGCGACAAGTTCCAAGATCCACCGGGGAAAAAACCACGCATGGTTTACATGCGTCCGATGAAACAGCTGGCAAGTAGAAACAGGGTATATACCTCATTGTGTGAAAATTTAAACTCTCGGGTTGCTGTCAACAAATAATAGTACGAGTATATGACGTCGTTCGTGTTAATGTTCTTGTCACCGGATAGGGATTGTCGTTGAATTTAGCACCCTGAAAACAAGATTGAGGGATTTTGCTGACTTTAGGTTGTTGTGCGGGCGAAAGGGAAGCGATCAATTCGGTTGCGTCGTGGTGGGGAGTTGACATTTCCGTGACGGCGAAGGGATTTCCAAGCGGAGGTTCGAACGCACATATTCCCGGCAGCCAGGATCACATCCCATTCGAAGTTGCTTTCTTTAATACTGTTAAAATGGGTGGAGGAGGTATGTAACATTGTGACAATGGAATCTAGTTACAGAACTGACTGAATCTATAGATCTTAACTTGAAAAAGAGCTGGCATCCAGCGACACTTAAAAACCAAGAGAGAGTTTGGAAAGAAGAGCAAAAGCATGCAGAGGAACAGAGAAAGATCGAACAAATGAAGAAGGAGCTTATGGAAGAGCGGCAGCTCCAAGAACTCCAACGATTACAGGAAGATGCGGGACAAAGGTATTGATTGTTGATTCTTTTATACAAGTGTACATTAGAAATCTGATTTGAAATTGTAGGAAACGATCTGATCGTTTAGATTGGATGTATGCGGCACCCAACTCTGGAGGAATGAAACGAAATAACGATGAGATGGAAGAGTATTTATTGGGAAAGAAGAATGTCGATACTCTGATACGAGATAAGACCAGCAAAGAAACCGTGAGTAGATCAAGGTGTTGTGTACGGACGTGCACTATTGCTAACTTGAAATAGGTCGCTGCCAGCGCGGATGAACGTTTTGCTATATCAAATTCTAATGCCAACACGGCTAGAGATATCCAAGCAAAGATACGGGAAGATCCACTGCTTATGATCAAGAAACGAGAGCAGGAGTCACTGCGAGCTATTGTTGAGAACCCTCTGTTAATGGAGAAATTACGAAAAAAGGACAAGAAGAAAAAAGACAAGAAGGATATACGAAAGAAGGAAAAGAAGAAGGAAAAGAAACACCATTCGCATAGTCATAGCCATTATCGTGATGACAGAGACCGTGAACGGAGTCGAGAACGAAGCCCTGTTATGGACCGTGATTATTATGCAAGCCGAGACTATAGTCGTAGAAGAGATCGTGATTCAAGTCGAGAACATAGCCATAGCAGAAGACGCTATAATTAATGAAATCGACAGAAACTATACCAGTCCATTAGCTTGAAGTCTATTTATATATAACTCGCTTTTAAATGAAGCTGGAATGCATATGCGACGTTCAACTCACTGTTTGTGTTATCAATGAAAATGACAATAGGTTTGCCGGGGACCATATTGGAAAGGCTTCGTTCTGCAAGTAACACAGGTGACACCAGGTGCTGAAAATGAAGGCACGCGGCCCGTTCCACGAATCTTTCTTTTTTCCTCCTCCTCCTTCACAACTTTTGACACGCTTTTATTGTTTCTTTTCTTCTCCTTTCCTTTAGTCCCGTCTCTAATGACATTTTCGGAGAACGATCAAGACGATTTCTATGTGCGACGGCCTCCAACAACACCAGTACCGTCAAGTATGAAACCCCAAAGGGGCAAGCAACCAGCACAGCAACGACGTCCCAGTCGCAATCAATCATCGACTACTAAGGAAACAGCTTTCGATTCAGCAAACAATTTTTCTCCAACCGTTTCCTGGCCTATATTGCTTGCTGTGGTGCCTACGTTGGGTGCATTTTTTGCTGGCAGCGCTGATGCGTGGAGTGATTTTGTCATGATTTTGTTAATTCTCTATTACGTGTACAAATGGCTGACAGGTAAGCGGATAGACAAAGGTACCCAGTCTCTCGGTTATTTAACGAGGCGCTGTGATGCTTTTAATTAGTTCCCTGGTCATATTATGAAAGTGCGCGATTACGCAGTGCGCTGCACCGAAACGCAAACAGTATGCCTATCAACAAGGACGAGCCGGATTATGCAAAGCAGCTGGCGGAATTTAAGCGACGCAAAGCCATCACCAACGAATTGAAACGACATGAATTGTTTGGTCTCTTGTGGGTAACGACGTCTCCAATCCTAGCAGGAATTACACTTCACTACAGCCGCTACTTCCTGGCAAACTACGAGCGGTACATGAGCTCGTTCAATGTCGTTGTCTTTGTCCTTGCCGCATCGCTCAAGCCTCTCGCACATGCTATGACTCTACTTCGGGAACGCACGCTGTACTTGCAGAGCGAGATACAGACATCTGAGAGTCAGGTGCAATTGCTACAACGCAAATTAGACCTGATGGAAGAGGAACTAGATACGTTGCGCAAGGCATTTGCAACGAAAAAGGATCTAGGCCAAGTACGAATATAATTTTGGTGCGTCTGTGTTCTAACATGTGATTGACTAATAATTACTTTGTTATTGAAAAGGTGACAGAAGGCCTCAACCCCACCATCGAGCAACTCGCAAAGACTTTGAAACGGTTTGAAAAGAAGGAAAATGCACTGCGATCGTGGTCCGAGGATCGCTTCTCAGTCATCGAGCAAAAGGTCTCCGAGTTCGATCAGTATATCTGCTACCGAGTCGAACAGGAGCAGCGGCAGTCTGCTCACAGTGTAGTCGTGACCTTGATATTTTTGCCATTCAATGTTGTACTCTGGGCCGCCAAAAGCATGACTGGATTTCTGCCGGTGCCACGAGCGCTTTTAGGATCTACAGCTTCGGATGCAGGAGACAAGAAGTCTCTGCAACATCATCACCATACGTCTCTGACCAGGCATTTAACACATCCAGATGCCACTCGAACACCATCTATAAAAAGCGTCGCTGAACCACTGGAACTCAGCTATTCAACAGGAGATGAATCCGTTGCAGCATTTGGTATGAGTCGGGGACGTAGTTTGAGGTCCTAAAAGTCATCTTACACACGCATCTATCTCTCTTTTTTTTCTTCCCCTGTTTACCCCTCCCTATTTCGATATATATGACATCCTCAATATCAAGTCATCATCCCTCCCTTTAACACCAATCACAACACATCCTTGTTATCCATGTAGTATCCGTATTGTCTCTATATTCCTTCCTTGACATTGACTCTATCTCTCCTATCCATATACATATATATTCGACATCATTCATTCAAAACTATTAACATATCCTAACGTAGTTGAATTAAAGTAGTATCTTTTTCATACATTAATTGTTGATTCGCGAGTGTGACTGACCATGCATTCTCGACTTTTCCCTGGGCCGTCAAACTTCTCCGCTTCCGTGTTTGTTGCTTCTTTGCACTTTCTACAATGAACCACTTGCTGCGCACTTCTATCCGTGCATTGAGCCGTCCCGTCTTCCGTAACACTGTAGCTGCTGCTGCTGCACCCCGCGTGGCACCTCGCTTCGTTCCCATGGCCCGCCCGTTGGCCATGGGATCTGCTCGATTTATGAGCAGCGGTACCAGTAAATATCGCGCGCGCTTGTTTTTACACGAGTTGATAAAGTCGCTAACCCATTTACACGAACAGTCGACTCTGATCTTACGCACAAGCTGGAGGAAGAGATCCAGTATGAAAAGGCCAACGACGAAGGCACACCCGAGTTTGTCCAGGAATTCCTGCAAGCTAATTCCTTCCAAGTAAGTTGTACATATATATGCTCGGCGTATTTTTTCGCAAGAAACTCAAAAATATTATGGTAGATTGACGACAAGCCTGGTCACGATGAAGTTACTTTGACGCGCACTTTTGGCAATGAAAAGTAAGTCGATGGAGGATCTTATTTTAGTGACACTGCAAATTTTTAACAGGCGCATAAATCACCAGGATCCGCATCTTGTTCTCCATCAGTGATATCAACAACTTGCAAACCGACGACGAGTTTTTGGCTGCACAGGAAGGTGAAAGCGAAGGTGAAGAAATCTTGCCCCAGTCCTTCCCCGTCCGTGCATCCGTGGTGATTGAAAAGGATGGCAAGGGTGCTTTGACTGTCGATACTATGGCCATGGACGGTGAAATCTCCATTGAAAGCATTGTTTTCTACAACGATAACAAGCTTGCCACCGAGCAGTCAAGCGAGGCTGACTGGCAACGCCGTGGTCTCTATGTCGGCCCGCAATTTACCGAATTGGATGAGGTGAGTTGGGAAGAGGAACATGCATAGTTTTTTTTTTTTTTTTGCAAGGATTGTGTGACTGAACGTTGTAACGTATATAGAATCTGCAAAGCCTGTTTTTGCAATACCTTGAAGAGCGTGGCGTAAACGCCGGTTTGGCCACCTTCTTGCCTGATTACATTGAATACAAGGAGCAGAAGGAGTACATGAGGTGGCTCGAGAGTGTAAAGAAGTTTGTTACTGCATAAGCATATCCAAAGAATACATGCATTTGAACCATAATAGAGAACGATTACATTGTGAAGAAAGTATCGATTTGTTATGTTATTGTAGCAATGAATATATTTGAGATAGTTTGTGCAGGGGGATTGATACCGGACAACTAGACACTAAAAGTGGGGGAGAAAGAAGCTACGATATTTGTAGTACAGAGAATGATGTTTGGGTGATGGAGCATTTAATTTGGTGCAAATTCAATGCGGACATGGACTTCACCGTGGCTAGTCAATCCGAGCTTGGCGGGCAATCTGACCCATTCATCAAAAACTTTGCCTTGATAGACATCAGCAAAGTCCACCTTGGCTTCGCCAATTTTGTCGCTGCCAACGGTGTCTTTGTCAAGGACCTTCAGATAGAGCTTGTGGAAGCTGTTGCCTTCGGGGACATTGAATGTAAATGTCTCGTTCCCTTTGGAGTTAAAGGTAAAAATGAGTTTAAGCTTTTGTTTAAGTGTTGTAATGAGAGAAATTTTGTACTTACAAACCGGGTTGTTGGTGTTCTTGAGTTCGCTAGTGCGCTGCTTGTACTTGTCATCCAACCACAATTCACTGCAAGGTGAAAGCTTTTAGCTCCATGATCAAAAGCATGCTTTTATCACTTTGCTTCTTACATGTATGGGTCGTTCTGTTCACAAAGACACGCGCCAAGTTAGCTTCTCTCTCTTACATTTGTTGCACCAAGCACGCATTACCTTTCCAAAGGTGTCTTCATCCTTCAAGTCCTTGGCTTCGACTGCGGAGTAAAAGATGATTAAACTCTGCATAGAAAAGAGTACAATAGCTTGTATCGACTTACAGATGGTCACAGTAAGGATTCCACCGGGGTAAGAGTGTCCGAGCATGTTGTTATGTAAAAATTCAGAAAGAAAGTTATAGGAGAGAAAAGTGTGCAAAGCAGGCACGCTCCTTTTTATATTCTAACGTGGATGGCAAAACGGGCCTACGGAAAGCTTGAGAGCATCATGCAGTTTTCCTGCGCGTCGTCGGGCATACAATCCCTTACGGTAACTGCATGGCGTTACACTTGTACACCAAAAATGTACATAACATGCACTTTGCTACGAAAGCAAGCATAATATCATGTCATTTTTGCTTCATCAATGATATATACTGGTCAGTTTTATGCGTGAGCAATGTACATACCTCGAAAATAGAAAGGTATGAGCATGAGGCTATTCGTATAAATGATGTCATTAACACATCTACAGACCGGCTACACGGAAACTGACCTGCTTCCGCCAAGATTGCTTTCCGGCAGATCCACCCGTTTTGGTATATGCAACCTTGCGATCCAACCAGTTGACCAGAATCTGAGCTAAAATAAAAATTTGAATGTGCCATTCCAATGAATGTGAAGCACCTCTGCCAAATTGGACCAGCCAAGCGAATCTGAGTCAGTCATGATGATGGATATGGTTCAGCCACGTGGAGGCAAAGCTAAGAGGAGTATGTAGCATGGGTAATGTAGGTGGGGCCATTAAGGTGAATCACACTGCCCATAAATTGATACTGTCACCTCGCCACTGATTGCCACAGATCGATAATTGGAAAATAGAAATAATTCCAAGAAAAGTGTTAATTTTTATATGCTGCCGTCAAAACCGACATTCAGCTTGGTTCGTACTGTATCGTCGGGCTTAACTGCGACATTGTTAGTTCGTTCATTGCCAAGGGTTTTATGTACATGAACTTGTTTGTCCAGTTCAACCAGCAAGTACGTCAACAATTCGAACACGCGCAGCTCCTCATAATTGGATGAAACTGACGTTGATATCAGCGCGCACTTTCTCAAACAATCTTGTCATGTTGCCTGAATTTTACGTGAGAACTCCAAAGTTTTCCTTGGAAGTGTCCGCTTCGTTGTCGGGATACCAGCAGATGGTGCTTGCAGCAACTCGCTTCTCATAATAACACAGCGCCGTCGAATTCCCGGCCTATTCAGACTGGCGCTCGCATGAAAAGACTCGTATTCCTCAGCATTTTGCAGGAACGTCAGCAGCAGTCCCGGTAAACATCTTCCCGATGATGAAGGACAGACAGATAGATCAGATTCAGAAACCGCCGTCTACATTGCCACCTGCCGGTTCATTGCTTCAGCTTTCGCGGGGTGTTTGACTCCACTTTGTCGCGTAGTTCGTCCAGCAGCGGGTGCCTAGCTAGATGGGTCTCTGCTGGTAAACTTTCGATTCTTGAAGGCACCGAGAATCGAGAAGGTAAAGAAAGTACGTTACATCCCACGCGTCGCTTTGGAAGAAGCATAATTTTTTGACGATTGCTGCATTTGTTGAGCTCGTTCTCTGGTATAGGCACGTGCGACCATTCAGTGGGAACACTTTGGATGTCTGAGAGAAATCACAGAATCCAATTCTGGTATACCATGAGCTGCCTTGCATGTTGCACATGGTACAAATGAACCGGGTAGTTCTTTGCTGCACATATCCATGTCAAATCTCTGTGGCAGTAGAGACATATTTCATGCTCCTTTGTTGTAAGCCTCTATGACAGCACGCAGGTATTTTTCGTGCGATGGTATATTCGATAAACTCGGCTATTGTTTGGATTTTATGACAAGTTTTACACATGTATTTATTGCTCATATCAGTCTGTATCATAGCTGTGCTCCTTCTGATGGTTAAAAGGTTTTGTTGTGTTTCAAAGTGCTTGAAATGATAGGGATAGGAAGAGGAAGAGGAAATTTGGGAACAAAGTGAAATCCAGTGAGATTGAGCCAAGATCCTTATGGCATTACAGTTCGCACAAATTATCTTAATTGCAGAATTGTAAAGTTCAGAAAGACAATGTATTTTCTTGCCACGAACTCGTACCTTTTTGACAAAGATATTCAGAAATGCTACGAGAGCTCAGTAACGCGGTGATATCTAGCCTGCACTACTTTAGAACATGACTTAACAACAACATAAATGTGGAACAGGGTGACGCGACCCGATACCGTGTTTCGTAGCATGTTGTGATCGAATAGCAAATCATCATTTTTTGTATTCCATAACACGTGTTCAGTCTCGTTCTCAGGTACGAATCAAGGCCGGGTACGCTGGTTCTATGCTTAGTCTATCTATTTCTGGATAACTTCGCAGGAAGACGCTTGTGAGGTATAAATTGAGGGAATGGTTCATTGATACATGGATATACAGGATTGCTACATTTATATTGCTACAATTATTCCTCTTCTGCTTCTGCTGCTTCTTCTTCTTCCTTGGGCGTGAACTCGATGCGAATATGGACTTCTCCGCGGCTGGCCAAGCCGAGCCATGCGGGCAGGCTAACCCATTCGTCGATAACGTCGCCTTCGTACACGCTTCTAAAGTCAATTGAAGCTTTGCCTATGTCATCACTGCCGATGAATTCCTTGTCGAGCACCTCGAGGTAAAGGTCGTGGAAACTATTATCTTCAGGAACATTAAAGGTAAATTGCTGGTCCCAAACTGGGTTGTTGGTGTCCTCGAGTTCGGTCGTTCGCTGCTTGTAATCGCTGTCTATCCATAGCTCACTATACCAGCAATGTTTGTTATTAGACAAACTTCCCGTACGATTTCATTATTATTGTACTTACACGAATGGTTTGTTCTATGAATTGCATTGAACAGAGTCAAGCATTACACATATTAGCTGTTTTTCTCCAGAACACGTTTACTCCAACTGTGTGTGTACCTTTCGGAAAATATGGTCATCTTTCAAGTCCCTGGCCTCGACTTGGCAGAGAATGTTTAGAAATGACTGATGCGTACGAGGAGACAATATTTGAGTACTTACTGACGGTCACAGTAATTACACCAGCTGGGAAAGAGTGTCCAAACATTTTTCTTGTTGTTGTTTTAAGGTATGGAGGAGGTAAAAAAGGCCCAGCGTCTCCATTTTATACTGCTATTGAATGGCAAAACGGGCCGTCGGCAAGTTGCGGGCATAGAATCCTGACCATTGCTTTTGTTACACTGTCCTTTACTGGCAGCTAAATACCTCTGTGTATTTAGGAAGCTAACGTAATGCAATGTGCCAATCAATATCACTCTACACGCAACAACATACTACAAGTTATACTGTGTAGAGGGAAGGGCTTTTGCATTTAATAGCTCTTTTAGAGGTGAGTAGGCAATAATTCGTTTTGAGATGCATTGCCAATCCTTTATCTGACTGTAGCGACACCAGACAGTACCCGCTCCCGGAATCACGGTCCGAACGACAACAGATATCCACTTTGGAGAAAAAAGAGCGCATCGATTCAAGCTTGAAATTTGCTCAGCAACAGTTTCGTCTGAGTAATAAACTTCATTGCTCTTCTCAGATATTGGCCTGATAGATGGAAAGAAGATAAATGCATACAGAAGCGAATTGTTGGGAGTCTTGGCACACAAATATTAACAGTTTCTTTTCATGGCATGTGTTTGAGACTATTAACACTTTAAGAAGGGCTTATACATCCAAACATTCGAAGGTGTGACTCTAGCACGGATGGCATGTCCAGCGCGCTATATCAACATGGATACTGGAAGAAGAAAATAGCGTAGTTGGATCCCACTGCTTTTGGGGATTGGGAGTCTACTACACATAGCATAGCATATTACATATTTAGGTAGACTTGAGACCCTGGAAACAAGTCTATCCTACATGATCTGCTATCTAGTTTTTGCATTAAGCTTTGGCGATGATGTAAAGTCTGAAAGGCGGAAATAAAAATAACATCCGCTTTTCATTTTTAAACCTTGCTCCCATCCGAGTTTTATGTATAAACTTGGATCTTTCGTACATCACTTGAGAAGAATGAATGGCTTGCGCGTTCAATCGATAATCTCCAACGCATGAGCAGAAAATGAAGCCGGAATATACATTGAAATAGCAAAGTCTTATTGATGTGCTGGGCATCTAACAAGATATAGAAACCGATAATACGTCAACTCACAGATGGTCCCATTGCTCTGTAATTAATCGATAGAATCAGGTGGAGTTGAGACTTTGCATGTACTATGTTTGTTCAGCGATGCCGTTTCTAACCAAATTCCCCATATCTTCTAGTGCCTTAAGAGTCTCTGTTGTTGTAAGAATACCTTTGCGGTTTACGAACACGTATGCATTATTCCTCCGCTAAGGCAAAGGTATGTATCCTAGAACTTTTCTAGGCGAAACTTCACATGCTTTGGTGTACAAACAAAAATGAAACCAAAAAATCACGCGATATTGCACCAAGTGATCGTAAAAAGTGTAAAAAACAAGAAATGCTTTTTTTAATGAAGATATATGCAAGACGATAGAGAAGAAGAAATGACATGCGCATCCAGGACCGGCTGGCGGAAAAAGAAAAGAAGGAGAACAAAAAATTACACACATGCATGTAGGTATACATTTTACATCTAATAATCAAGAGAGCCGCAGCGATGAATGATCATATCGCTTGTCATGTCAAACTCCTCGTCTTCTTCTTCACTGTCTGCGCCAAGAGCCACATGATGTTTACCCATCATCATCAGACGATGCACATCCTGTTTGTTGTTGTTCTTGAGATCAAATCCTTTCGCAGCTGCTGGCAGTAAGCACATGCGTTCCAAGGTAGGCAGTAACCGCATTAATTCTGCCACGTGTCGCTGGGACCACGTCCTTCGTGTAGCGAACGTAACATATCTTAGCTGCAGTGGCGCACTGCATTTTCTGAGTTCCTGTATGAGAGTTTTTGCATGAATATGCACCTGGCACCCAAGAACCAATTCCGACAGATCAGGGCAGTGGGTTAGGAGCTGGCCAAGGACACCTGCATCGATAGCTGCATAATTGGGGAGATTCGAAGCGCCGATCAATTCGAGTCGACGCAGGGCGTGTTTGCGTGTGAGCTTGAATGCATGGTTAGATAGAGTCATCCAGCCGCATACTGTGAGGTCCTTCAGCCGAGGGCAGTTGGAAAGGAGGTAGAGGACGATGTTGTCACGGACACCCCAAATCTGGATAGATTCAATGTGTGCTAGATGCGGACCGATGAGGTGTTTGAGGTCGTTCAACTGCCACAACGTCATATTTTTGCCAGAAGGAGGAGAAGCCTGTGAACTCTTCGACTGCGGCTCAAGTTTAACAGCGCGCCAGTTCCGTGGATGGTCACAGAACTGCTGTATCCGTTTACATGTATGTCGGGCTGTTGCAAGGTCTTGAAGTGACAAGTAGGACACGATGGTCCACAGCACTTCTGAAGGCAGTTTGTGCAGAGAGATCGAGCTAGTCATAATTAAGATTTAAAACACGAGTGGGGAAAAGACTTGAAGAAAGAAAAGAAAGAAATCTAAGTCGAAAATGGAATCAAGCAGGCTGCCTCTTTTATATCACAACTGACCCCCGCGGGCCAGGCCGAGAAATGTATGCATTTGCGTGAGGATGATCGACGAAATTGACTTTGGGTCCGGCCATTATTGTCCAACTATCCCCCTTTTGCTGCTAGATATTTTTGCTACCTTCTTTATATGTTTGTTTTGTTCCTGTTTTTTCTTTGCTTTCTTTGAGAATCGAGATAAATATGGCCAGATTGTTGTCCAAGCTGCGAGCGCGGAGAATGCGGGTATCAAACTGATCAAATACGTCAAATGTCATGCACTTTTGTTTTCCTTTGGTTTCGTTCCGATGCTCCAACAACCAGGACAGTTGTGAAGGACTTCATGGACGAAGATATCACAATCCATGCAAAACACCTGTTTGCATTTGGGACAAAGGAATTGTCCAGACGCTCCGGCCACCGGTTCAACCTTATCAAATGGCATCAAGCAGGAGAAGCAATGCGAGACCAGTCCAGCACTTCGGGGCAGTCCGAATTTAGAATACTGTTACAGCAAATTATTCAATATCCTCCACTTACCTGCTCCGTATTTCTTCAAAGTTGTGAACCGGAAACAAATGATGATACGATCTTGCCAAATGTGGAGATGACACGAGCGTAAGTCCGCACACATCACAGTCGCTCGGTAGTTCGCAAACTTTCGAAGCACATCGTGGGCAAATGTATCCCGTATTGGTCAGTTTTGAGTGGCTGTGATGATGCGTCAGATTAGACACACACATGGGCAAAATCAGCAGATACTTGCCAAACGCAGAAAGTCGCCTGATCCTCCGTCTGTCGTCGCGGAAATCCCATCATAACCAAATTCGACGATGTCTTGTTGGGTGCAATCGCAGGCGGTGGAATTGCATCAAACAACAGATCTTTGTAGTGTGCTTCATTCAGTACAACTCCGTATGTGCCTTAATGATTAGCAAATTAGCATTGCAGTCCTTTCATGCATCTTCCCTCCCAAAGTAATACCTTTGGTTGCTTGGCACAAAACTCGGCATATCTGGACTTCAGCTGCCAATCCAACAATATTCACTCGAATCGATTCTTTTTTCAAGACCTCGACCGTATCGTAGATGTTCCCAGGATCGCAAGTCGTCAAGGCACCGAATATTATCAAGATCTCCTTGGATCCATGACTCGGTACCCCGACCATACTGGATCTTGCAAGATGCAACGCATTCTGCAAAGATGGCTCGCCGCTCGTTTCAGTGTTCTTTCTTGCCTGCAAAGCGCGTGTGTGGTCGTTCGGGTTGCCGCTTAATTCTGTCAATTTTTCTGCGATTCCGTCTCGGGTTACGATGATACCGAGCTGAGAGATTGGATTTTGATCAAAGTATTCCGTTACGAATTGCTGTGCATACGTCAGGGTCAGTTCAACCCGGCTGGGGCGTAGATCTTTCTCGTTCATGGCATCAGACAGGTCAATGACCAGAAACAAGTGGCGGATAATTCCACGTTGGATTACTGCAGTGTCCTTTAGCAATCTTTAACAAGATCATAAGTACGCAGTCTTGATCTTGACGCTTTCAAGTTTACCTTCGACGTTTACGTTGCTGTTGCAACTGTGCAACGACGCTGCTTAATCGGCCTTCTTCGTCTTCTTGCAGTACATCCCAACTTCGCTTGTATTCTTCTTCCCAAGAATAGCCGGCCTTGCCTGTATCATCGTCGTGAGCTCCATCCAAGGTATCGTCAATATCTATGTATTCATCGTCTAGAGGTCGCTTTGAGCCCATGCTGTTGCGAACCGTGCTCCGCGCGAACGTTTCCGTTTTGGGAGGTCTACCGCATACGCCGTCACAGCGGTACCGCGCTGGTTGCGCGCAAGAATTCTGCGTTCAGAAGGAACCATTGATATGCAAGTACCATGAGAAAGAGAGCAATAAGCCTGAGGGCAGTTTCTTTTTCTCCATAGCCGTCTGGTCCATTATCGCAGTACGCCACCTAGAACACTATTGTGAACTCGGACGAACAACCATCAAAAAACACTCTATAACCTAGGATTCATCCGACAACGATGTCAAAAAAGTGGAAACAAAACCGCAAAATGATGTATGCCTCGCATGGAGAGGCCATAACAATTGAAGAAACAGTGCCGTTTAGCTCACGTCGACAATGGTCAACGATGTATCCAGGGACCACCAACGAGGAGGCGGTACCGGCCAGTCCCCACCACCCGAACAAGATATAACTTGCTGCCTTGAAATGTGCCGAAGCTGGCCACAGCAACCGTCAACAAGCCAACTTGCTCGGAGGCGCCCAACAGCCCCACCAAAGGAGGAGCCGTTGAGTCTACCAGCTTTGGCAAGACCTAGGCAAAAGTAGATGGGACACCTTGCTGTAGACCAAATAATATCCAATACAGTACCGCAGAAACCCCAAG